>NW_015506355.1:496282-560744 GCF_001515645.1 Sinocyclocheilus grahami
ATAGATAGATAGATAGATAGATAGATAGATAGATAGATAGATAGATAGAATGTAATTGCTAATTTTTATCTCATAATTCAGACTTTTTCTCTTGCAATTTTGAGTTTATATCTCACCATTCTGAATAGTTAAAATGGCAAGAAATAAAGTCAGAATTTTCGAGAAGTCAGAATTGTGATCATAAATGCACGATTGATTGATTGATTGATTCATTCATTCATTCATTCATGCATTCATTCATTCATTCATTCATTCATGCATTCCATGGCGGCTAAAAAAAACTGAATTGCATACAATTACCTTTGTATTTTATTTTATTTATTTATTTTTTTTACTTGTGGCAGAAACAGGTTTCCATAAAAACCAAATGTAGCCAACTCAAGCAACCTTTTTTTCTCAGGAAATCTAAAACACTCTTTGAAATCTCTGTAAAAATATGGCCCACTGCATCATATTAAAGGGGTCATCGGATGCCCATTTTCCACAAAGTGATATGATTCTTTAGGGTCTTAATGAAAAGTCTATAAAATACTTTGGTTAAAATTTCGCAATGGTAGTTTAAAACAACACCCTTTTTACCTTGTTAAAATCAGCTCTGTTTTCAGCAACTCGTTTTAGTGCATGTTCCTTTAAATGCTAATGAGCTCTGCTGACCCCGCCCCTCTCTTCCGTGGGGTGACGAGCCGTTCTTATGAGACTGTTTACTTTAGCCACGGAACTTGCTAACTTGCACATTATTAGGAAAGGCGATTTGAAAAGATTCATCAAAGAACCTTATACTCACTTCTTCTGGAGGTGAAGCTGGATCACGAATGATTCACGCGAACACAGACGCATTTAGGTAGATCGGGGGGCACATTCCCTTCAAAAACAAAGGTAATCCACTGCATCTTCAGCAGCTCAAATGTTGGGAGTAAATGACGACTGCTATGTTCATTATTACATCCGACAACAAAACACCTCAATCGTTTAGGAAACATTTGTGTCTAGATCTGCTCCGGTGGTGAAACATTAGGGCCTTTCGCACCGCAGGAACCTTTTCATAGTACCAGAACTAATTGTGGAACTACCCACTTTTCGGCATGTTCGCACCGCCGGAACTGGGAGCGATTTTAGTACCGGACTGCCTTTTTCGAGAACCAAATTAGCTCCTACTCTAGAGCAGTGTCTAACAAGCACAACTGGTACTAATCGTGACGTAAATAGACATTGATTGGCCAAACGCGTATGAAAACACCCTCACCCGCCATGATTTAAAACACCGTGTAAACATACTGTAAGCATGTCAACTTATTTCGCAAGTATGGAGAACAGCGATAGATGGACGAACGCATGCCGCGCACATATGACGTCGCTGTCGACCGGCTTACGTCACTTCTTAGTACACACTGTCGGTGCGAATGCAACCCTTTAAATGCCACTGGGAAATAGTTCACGCAAAATCGTCCAAGTACTTTAATTCTGGAACTAAAGCGGTGCGAAAGGGCCTAATGGCGGACTGATGACAGCTCAGTCAGGGCGGGTCTAAGGTAAAACACTAGTGTCAATCAACAATCGTGGGAGGGACAGGCATCTAAGAATGACTTGATATGAGAAAGGGTAAATGTTTAAACGAGACAAAAAAAATACACTGGGTGGATCTTTATCATTAAAGGGTGGTTGTGTACATACACTGTCTACACACATTTCAGTTCAAACAGCTTGTAAAAGTGCATGTCGCATCCGATGACCCCTTTAATGTAAAGGAAATTTCTGCATTGATTTTTCACCCATTTTTTTTTTTTTTTACCCATTGCAGTATGCTGTTTTTTAGGTAATGTCCATAAACTTAATGTACAGAAAAAGGTACTGGTAATCTTCTGCAAAGACATCATTAGTTTTTTATTTTTTCTCTTACAGTGATTCATTAGGAGTACTCATCAGGGTTTAACGGCTTGTGCAAAACTAGTGAGTTTAACTTAATAGCAGACTGATACACTGAATAACACACATAGTGATGTTTGCTACAAGTCCCGCAACACACAAGTAATAAAAAAACAACAAAAAAAACCAAATATATATATTTAAATAAAACAGCTCAAAGAATTGTAGAAACACGCTTAAATGTAAGTTTTACTTCAGTAACAGTGTTAACAGCAGTGTTGGGGAAAGTTACTTTTAAAAGTAATGCATTACAATATTGTGTTACTTCCTAAAAAAAGTAACTAATTACGTTACTTTGTTACTTTTTATTGAAAGTAATGCGTTACGTTACTTTTGCGTTACTTTTTAAATCTGGGCAGGGCTTGCTTGTTTGCTTTTAATATAAAAAGTTCTATTTTTGGCAAATGTAAAAGCCCTGTCACACCAAAAGCCTCAGGCTGAAGGAAATGTAAATTCACGTGGGTAACAAAACAATTTCAGTTCCCACTGGCTTCCATTACATGGACAAAAAATTTCAATGGAAGTCAATGGGGACCAGTAGAATGCATAAGTAGAAAGGTCAACACTCTTCAGCAATAAAAAAGAAGAAGAAATGTTAGCTTATCTTGTGTAATTTTTGCTTATTAGTATGGTTGAATTGGATCATCGAAGGTCAGCAGCAAATCGGTTAATAAAATGGGATTAAATACATAAAGGATATTTGTATTATTTAACATATTTAATAATTGCAGCTTTGTGTCATATTCTGAGTTGCTTTTAACTGTTTTTATTAATTTTGAGGAATTGAGATGAATTAAAGCATGTTCACATTTATTCTAGAACTAAAGTAACATCTTACTCCCGATTTCTCTCAACATGGGCTCAGGAGAGCTTTCAATCAATATATGAGAAACAAAGTAACTGGCGTTACTTATTTGAAAAAGTAACTCAGATATTTTCTTTTAAATTAAAAAGTAATGCGTTACTTTACTAGTCACTTGAAAAAAAGTAATCTGATTACGTAGCTCGCGTTACTTGTAATGCGTTACCCCCAACACTGGTTAACAGTATTGGTAAGGTTTAGTTTAGGGTTTAGTGTAGGGGGAACGCATAAAACGCAGTATGTAGCATCAAATAACGGACATTTCATTTCTGAACTGCCGCGATACGTACAACAACCAACATCATAAAACTTTGCCAGACTATTGTTCATCTGTTTTGGAGAAAACTAAATGCACTTTTAGCACCACTCACGCAATAAGCTGCGTAATATCTTTTTGTGGAAATGTGGCCACAGGCACATTTGTGTGTGTGTGTGTGTGTGTGTGTGGCTATATAGTCTTGGTTAAGCCTTGCAGATCATTTCTGTTTAAAGCACCTTTTAAAGGGTTCTTGCACCATATATAAAAGATTAATATCTTAATGTTAAAAGAGGGTTGGACATGCTTCCATCTAACAGGCAAGATCAGCATCTCTCTGGCACTCAAACGACACACCATTCATCATTGTGGACAGCAGCAAAGCGAAATAAAGCACATGGCCGATGAATGGGGGAAAGGAAACCATCTACACATGACAACCATATCAGCTCATCAGGAACATGTAAAGTGGAAAAAACACAGTAAAAATAAAAAAGCACCAAATCTA
Source organism: Sinocyclocheilus grahami (assembly GCF_001515645.1). Taxonomy (NCBI): domain Eukaryota; kingdom Metazoa; phylum Chordata; class Actinopteri; order Cypriniformes; family Cyprinidae; genus Sinocyclocheilus; species Sinocyclocheilus grahami. The sequence goes on from NW_015506355.1 coordinate 499,832, forward strand.
ACAAAACAACAGGCTACATACAGTACTAATTCCCTCCTCCTTTTGGCTACTATATTTAATAAACACCTCCTCCTTGGTGCACAACCACACTTTCAGTAATTGTCCTCATTTCACCATCACGGGTGGAGAATTGCAGGCATTTGTTTCAATGAGGTCAATGCAAGGGAGAAGTCTTAGTTTATGAAGGTGAGACCAGGCCTGCGTTATTACCTCATTTCTTACAGATAAAGCACAGCAGATCTATTATTCCCTGCCTGTATTATTATTATTACTCAATATATACTTTATATGTGGGGACATCGGAGACCTTTATTGGTGCATTATCATCTAGACCTTCCATTCCATGTTATCTATAAAATAACAAGATCAAAACCAAAGCAAAATCATACATTTTGAGAATTTCTTAAAAATTATGAATTTCACAGGATTTGTGAATATCAACTCAAAAGAAAAAAAAAATGAAAATGCCTAAGACAAATCAGTTATAATTAAGGTACAGTTAATTCCATAAATAAATTAAAAATAAATGTACTCATCTCCATGTGAACCTGTATGACTGTTTTCTTCTCTGAAGGTTTTTTTATTTTTTATTTTTTATTTTATTTTATGGCAACCATAATTGTTTGGTCACAATACCTCTCCAAAATATAAATATAATGTACTGTGTTCTGAAGAAGATATTAAGTTCATTTTCAGGGCGAATCTCTTTAATGTCATGAGAATGTTTCTAAAGGCAAACAAATAAAGAAATAAAGAAATACATAACATTTAAACAATTAAAATAATTTACTAGGATATTTGTTAATCTTTTTCTCCTCCACATTCATTTTTCAAACATAAAGTGTGTGTTTTTCTGCCTGTCTTCCTGTGGATAACCTACACTATAGCAAAATATTTCTAACAAACATAAGCTACAACAATTATATGCATTACACATGTAAAAGTAAAATATTGTATAAAAAATGAATGTAGCTAAATGTTTTAATGCATCATAATTAAAATAATCCAGTGTGAGTGTGAGGTTATTCAAGCTTTAAGAGAAATTCACAATGATTTGAAAAATGTATTGCTCTTAATCTTCTATCTTTTAGGAACACACACACAAAAAAAATCAACTTTTTAAATATACAGTCACCACCGACAAAAGTAATAATAGATATTTTAGGTCCATGGCATGAAATATTTTTAAAATATGTATAAGCTTTGTTTCAGGCATTTAGTGGGGGGCATTTTATGGCATATTATAGTTTATGAAATACTCTGTCCTTATTACTTTTGGATGGACACAAGGTCCGACCACAAAGTCTTTCACAGTTTCCAATCATTTCTTCAATTCTGTCTGTAGAACCATTAGCAAAAGCTGCTGCGCCACTAACTGCCACTAAATGATTTGCCACGACTTGGAAAAAAAAATCAGTCAGACATTAGTTAAATGCCCCTGCACAAAGCAAAAACTAAACTAAAATATGAGTTTACCAGCTGTCATCGATATTGAAGTGAAGCATTACTTGCATCATAAAACTATGTATGATCATATGATGAATACCTGCTGTGATATGCAAATGAGACATAATGATGCCAAACGGAGAATCCGTACGTGGGGTTCCCTTGCCCCGGGGGAGTCGAAAGACGAATAGTATAAAGAGGGATTTACAGGAACATTATTGTACTCAGATAACTCACATGTGAATAAATGCATAGCAATGATAGGAAAATGAACCTCCATGTAGAGCAGGAACTACTGAGACATCATCACCCATGACAAGTCGTGATTTATGAAAAGGCAAAGGAAAGTGAAAGGGAAAATGAGCCGGCGAGCACCTAACCAGCACAGATAAGAGGAAAGGTTTAGAGGAATAATATTTTGCGAATACAAAACTCATACTGAAATATTTTGCACTCACACAATAATCATCTTTAAAGAACGTCTGCTTCACAGTTAGACCATATAGTCTATATTTACTTGAAATCAACTCAAGCCCACAACTGACACAATTTAATAGGCATCGGACAGATATGGAAGAAAAATCATAATCTCAATGCTACACTATGACCTTAAGGAACAATAGAAGGCGAATACATGAAGAAAGAAGGAAAACACACAGCAAAACTGACAAATGGGCCAGTTCAATAATGTTATTGTAGAACTCCATCCTCAGCGGCGGTTTGTCAATGTAACATGGCCTCAATCTATCATCCATTCCTCCACTGCCCCATTCTCTCCATCAAAACAGTCAATAATCTTTCATCCAATTAACAGACAATAATAATTTCGGCGGTGGCTGTGTGTGAGTATGAGTGAGGTGATAGGTCAAATGTGTATAATGAAGATTAAGTTCATCACAGTGTATTCCTTACTGCTCATCAAGCATCGCCACCTGTTACACAGACATCTTGTTGCTCTTTCATTCAGTCCACCAGGTTTGGTCTCTCTCATTCATGTTATCGATCCTGACAGTGAATTAGCCACTCAGCGTTTTATACTTCATGACAGATATCTGCCCTATAGTGCTTAGTAAAGCACTTCACAAATCGACTTTGTAAACTGAGACACAACAAACAATAAAATCATATCGAACTCATCTATTATGAGAATAATCAGTGGCATCTTTCATTGTTTAATAAGGTTTCACCATAATGCTGACAAATTTAGCTTGACTGACAGCCGAAAGGACTATTGATTAGAGCAGAGTGCTTGAAATTTCTATCATGTCGGCTACATTATATATTTGATATTGACTTCTATTGTTTTTATGCAAAGCTAATGATTTCTTCTATGCCTAAACTGCAAGCTATATTTATGCATTTAAAAACTGTCATCAAGACACTTTGCCCCATTTGCTAATAATAGCATGGATTGTTCAAACTTCTCTGACACAACATGTGCATGCAGACATGAATTTGTTCTTAAACTATTCTAACGTTAAAGAACTTTGAGTATTCTAAATGAGCGACCGCATGACATTTGCATAAAACACACCCAAAACATGTCCATCAGGACTTTCCATACTACCTTTCCTTTAGAGCCTTTCATCGCTTTCAACAAACATTTGACACTCTCTAAAAATGTACTTTCGACTGAAAGCATGTGTAGCAAAATTCCACAATCAATGCCAAGTGTGCCATCCTCAAAACCAGATCAAACGCAATAAAAACCTTTCATACAGACCCAGATTACAGACCTATTATATAGCTATACATGAGCATCTTTATGCAGAAGATCCTTGCAGCTCAGGCATCAATTAACCTATATGTAATGAGATGTATTTAAGATAAATTATTTATGTATACAATTTTATATTGGCGCATTTCTAAGGCCACTGAGAGTATGTGATTTCTGCATACGTTTGGCTTCAGTTGCTCAATGTTTCATGAACTGAGAATACATTTATTTTAAAAAGGTACTGACGCAACAATTTGTTTGAAACACTTGTGCAAACATTTGTGCACATGCACAGTTGGTGAATAAGACCCATTATTTAGTATGCATATTATGCTATTTTTTTTCTCATGGAGGCCACACAGCCGTGCTAAAAATATCTTAAACTAGCCTAGGGGGGTTTTAGCTGGTCCTCCAGGCTGGTCTTTTGGCTGATTTTAGAAAGATTTGGCCACTTTTCAGTTGATCAGGCTGGACCAACTGAAGACCAGCTTGGCCAGGCTTGGAGGCTTAATTCATAAAAGACCAACAAACCAGTTTAGGCTGGTTTAAGCAGGATTTTACATTTTGCAAGATGAAAATAATCAACAAAATGTTCACTACAACTCTAGAAATCATCTCAATTTGCTATAACAATAGGGCATTTTGTTTCCACATTGTACAAAAAAAAAATCTGATCCACTCACCTACACATTTCCATTCTTCCACATAAAAGCACATTGTCCTTCTGAATCATGCATTTGCCATTGTTGGGCCGGTCTGTTGGGAAAATCTGGTTAAGCAGGAATAATGAACACCACACAGAAAAAATCACTTGCAGCTGCAAAACAACAAAAGATAAGTGCATTCAGGCGAGATGTAGAATTTTTTTCTCCTTGTTAGGTTTTAATCATGAAACTGTGCCTTCATTTTGACATCAATGTGCAGAAAAGGCCACAATGTGTCCATACTGGACCCTGAAGCTAACATGACCACCTCACAATCACATTAGCCAGCTAATTCAATCAGTAAGTCTAATGCTAATTCTATGCTCCCCTGTCCTTTGCTTTGTTTCTCTGTTCTTAGTCAAGTTTCCTGCTTAATTTGTCTCCTTCCCTCTCCATGTTTTAACCACATCTTTCCCTCCTAGATCTCATTTCCTCATTATACCTGTACAATTCATTCATATCTCATTTTTTATGACCAAATGTGAGAAAATGGCAATCATTTTTATGCATTCAGTCCTGAGTAGGGGTCCTGCGACATGTTTACAGACCTGTTCTCACGCATCGAGCAGCAGACGCTGAAAGGTAATAAAAGAGCAATCTAATAATTATGACATTTTCTGTGTGCTGGAACACCTGCGAGGGAATTGCTGGAGAGGAACTAAACGCGGCTCATTGGAAGCTCCACCAAGGACAATAAGACAAAAGCAAGATAATACGCATGGAAAATGTGAAAGAGGAAACAGAGAGACTATTGAAAGCCCCAGGTACCAGCACTAATTACCAGAAGGAACACATTAAAAATAAATGCGTCATTATGTTAACAATTAATATAATTATGTTTGTCCCTGCGGCCACTCTATCCTGTGTATGTGTGTGTGTGTTTAATGTGTGGGAGTGACAAAGACTCCAGGAAACACAAAAAGAGTGCATGTGTGTGTGGGACACTGTTTTTTCCCCTCTCTCTCTTTGAAGGTTCAAGTCTCCAGAGGTCCATTTTCCTCTAAGACAGTAACTTAATAAGCACTTCTAAAGAATGTTAAAAATATTGACATGCCATCTCACTTTTTGTGTCTCTTGATCTGTACTGTCTCCCATTTTTAACACACACTCACACACACATACTCAATCAACATAAGCCTATTTTGATGAAAAACCGCAGAAGGGCGTACATTAATATCACACACGTTCAAAAGAAAATAGCCATCTTTCTTATTAATATTTGCTTTGCTTCACCGCCATATCTGTGATGAGCATATTTATGTTGATTTTCATAACATCGAAACCGACCAACTATATTTAAAGATGAAATTTGCATTTTATACATACATACATATATATATATATATGAATTGTATTAATCTCAGAGCATTTCTGCATCATTGCTCTTTTGGACTTTCCATCTGCCAGGATTTAATTTGCCATCATTTTGTCATCAATGTTTTTGATAAGCATATTTCTGTTGACTTTGAACACAGAATCCAATCTTCTATAAGGATTAAATTTAATAAATTAATTAATTAATTAATTATTGCATAGACTAGAAAATTAGGCCATTGCACTTTTGAATTCCCTTTCCATCTGCCAATATTTGTTGTTTCATCACTATATTTATGATGAATAATAATTGTTAATTTTCCTAAACCCAATCTTTTACCTTTAAATATGAAATGTACATACATACATATACAGTATATGTGCACTGAATTATCTTGCATAATGTCAAAAAATTACTAGAACTCTGAAATCAACCTAAAGATGGAATTTACTTTTTTTTTCTTCTTGTATTATATTTTATTATCCTTTCTGATAATAATAGGTTTCTGGTTTGAGTCATACCTCTCAGATAGGTCCTTTAAGGTATCTTGGAGAGGTGAGGTGTCCAAGTCGCAACATCTAACTACTGGGGTGCCTCAGGGCTTAGTTCTTGGACCACTTCTCTTTGCTAAATAACTAAATGTAAATGTAAATGTAATTTCTGCATCAATGCTCCTTTGGACTCCCTTTACATCTGCCAGCATTTAGTACTTTATTTGTCTGCTGTTAAATATGAATCTGTCATCATGTGAGAGTCTGTCTGTGCGCAATGTACTGTGTCTCCCTTGTTTGTCTCTTAAAAAGCCACCACAACAACGCTAACCGACATGAAAAAGCCGTGGGAAAAGAGAAGAAAGCGAGGACGTGTGAGGTTTTCCGCGATGTCAGATTGTTTGTTTATCGTCACTTGAATGGTTTTATTAATTTATTTTTATTCTCATCATAAGTTAAACTTAAAACACAAGCAACAAAGCCTGAACCAAATTACAGTGTAGCTGTCAAATTGCCTAAGAAAATAAACCACAAAGATGTAGCTGTAAAGATGGCATGTTTACATAACTGCTTTTCATTTGTAATGCTTTTAATGTTGTTGAGTTGTTTTACCTCCCGACCATAACTGTTTACTCTGTGATTTTGAATATAAGCTGTCAGCTTTGATTATAGTGACAGTCCATAACTTTAAAAAAAAACTTTTGTTGATGAACACATGAAGCAAGCACATTTGAGCCCTTTGTAAATGGCTGTATTACAATGTTTATGAGTCGTTGGAAGAGGGACAATTATTTAATGACTAGAAGATCTCAGACTTCCAGATGTTCTTCAGAATGGGTCAGGGCAGCTGTTTGCATCTAGAACTGCCAGAGGTTTGCTATATGGTGTGCTTAAAGGGGTCATCGGATGCTACATGCACTTTTAGAAGTTGTTTGAACTGAAATGTGTATTGGCAGTGTGTGTACACAGCCACCCAATAATTATAAAAATCCACCCAGTGTTTTTTTTTTATCTACTAAAATCTTTACCCCTTTCTTAAGTCGAGCCGATCTCAGATGCCTGTCTGTGTGACGTCACAAAAACAGGCCCCTCCCACGATAGTCTGATTGTCAGTGGCGTTTCAGCACAGACTGGACTGGCGTCCTACCTTAGTCCCGCACTGTGTGAGCTGTCATCAGTCCACCATTGTTTCACCGCAGGAGCAGATGTAGACAATAATGACTCCTAAGCGATTGAAGTGTTCTGTTGCTGGATGTAATAATGAACATAGCAGTCGTCATTTACTCCCGACATCTGAAGACAAAGTGGATTATGTTTGTTTTTGAAGGGAATGCGCCCCCAATCTACCTAAATGCGTCTATGTTCGCGCGAATCATTTGTGATCCAGCTTCGCCAACAGAAGAAGTGAGTATAAGGTTTTTTAATGAATCTTTGCAAATCGCCTTTCCTAATAATGTGCTAATTAGCAAGTTTCATGATGAATGCGGCTAAAGTAAACAATCCCTCAGAGAGCGGCTCGGAAGAGAGGGGCGGGGTCAGCATAGCTCATTTACATTTACAAAACGGTTTGCTCTAAAAAGAGCTTGTTTTTGACAGGGTAAAAAAGGTGTTTTTTACACTACCATTGAGAAATTTTAACCAAACTATGTTACAGACTTTTCATTAAGACCCTAAAGAATCATATAAAACCCTTTAAGATTTTCTAGAACAACTTTATTTAGTTAGGCTAAAAAATTCTACAATATTTGCAATATGCTACAATATTTCCCTACAACTGTTTTCAATGCTTTAATGTAAGTATCCAAAAGGAAGATTTACATAATATATATTTGCGATATTCTTGTGTTGTTTTGGAGTGAAACCACACCAATAATCATGATGTACTTATGTAATTAGTGTTAGTGAAGACTATAGCGTTTAACTTTAACTTTGTTAAAGTGTTTTTTTTTCCATATATAAATAATGCAAAAAAACTAATGTAAAAAAAATAGGTTACTATAACATTATGAATAAAAAAAGTATAACACATTCACTATATGCAAATTATGTTTAAGCTGTCAAAAATGTAAAGTACCTGCTGCTTGTTTTTATCATGATGTTTATTACTGCTCATCTGCTCATCTTTTGAGAGGGACAAATTAATTAGCAAACAAAAGAGTTTGAAGTCAGTGAGTATGAAATTAATTTGTAAGAAAGCGGCACTATCATTTTATTTATGCACATGTAGGGAAAAAGGGGAGGAGAAGAAACGAACATGGATAGTTGCCATGCAAACAATCACTCTGCGCTGGCTCGCTGAAGTGGAATAAAGGGAATCAAAATGAAACACGACTCTGCAAACAAAAGCTCGAGTGATAACAGAGGTATATAAAAATAATTGAAAATGAGAAGAAAAAGATTAGGCAAAAACTATGAAGGAAATGAGATGAGGGTATTGCAGTCGGCCCATCAGGAGAGCGGTTTTGTCAAGCTTGTAGCTGGTTGTGCTTCAATGGGTAGAACAACGCAAAAACAAATAGACCTTCAGCTGGTGAGAGTGAAGAAGCATCTTTCATCTTTCATCAAAAGTGCTGATACTAATGCCATAATAAGACTTTCTTGTTCTTTCAAACTGTCTGAAAATTGCACAAGCTCCCTTGTTAGGATACGATAAATGTTTCACTTGCTTCTTTATTTGAAGTGTAAAACCAAGTCTGACCTCAGTGGAGTTCTCTCATAAAACCTGAAAATAAAAACACTCGCTCGCACACACACACACGCACACACACATACACACTCACACACAGAGACTTATACTGAGACACGTTCTAAACAAATTTGTTTTGTTACAGAGGGAAGTACACAATCAGTGTTACTGGAAGAAAATGAACTTTCAGCATGTGCATAAACACAAATACAAACAGACATCATGCTAACCATAACATCACGAGTCAAACCTTCAGGACTTAAAGGGGACCTACCGTACTGGCCCGAATATAAGACGACCCTGATTATAAGACGACCCCCCTTTTTCCAGATGTACCTTTTGGAAAAAGGCTTTATAAAAACCAAATCTTGTTTTTTCTCAGTAAAACACATTTTGTCTTCAATTATTTTCATATTGCATATTTTTCCTATTTTATTTTTTGTTTTGAAAGTATGGTAAAAACTGGTAAAATGTACCAACAATCACATTTAAAAAATATACACTTTTTGATATACCATTAAAAAAAAAACAGGTAGCCCATCTGAATTAGGACATTTAGGCTATCCATCTAATAGTAGCCTACCAAAATCTTATTAACAGTAGAAGTTAAATCTTACTGTAGTCTTCAAATCTGGGTTACGTTTTAAAATCACAAAGGGAGTTCGGTCCCATCAGGCTAACGTGACAGTCACGACTCATGCAGCTGTAAGGTTTTCTTTTTCTTTAGTTTTTACTCGCAATCTTTACAACACGCATTACATTACGTTTTTTCGGATGTATTTCCAAGAAAAAAACATCGTCTTATATTCGGGTCAATACGGTATTATGCAAAAATTACTTTTATAAGGTGTTTGAACACAGTTATTTGGCCGCAGTGTGTGAAACCAACCAGCCTATAATGGTACAAATCCACCCACTCCTTTTATTATAATCCCAATAAATCATAAACATTCTCTAAGAACAAGCGATTCCAGTTTCTCCTATACGTACACGTCATCTTAGGGAAAAAGTCCTGCCCATTTGTGATGAACTCTTCCCTAATAGCATGGACACAGCCCTGAGTGAGAAGCAGCAGTCCGCTATTACTGTTCCTCGCTGTAGCTGCTTGTCAGCGCCAAAGAGGCATTACAAGTGTTGTGTTGTGGGATGCACAAACGCATATAGGAGTCTCCATAGACTCCCTTCATCTGAGCTGCTGAGGGACACTGTGGTTAATTTTCATTTTCGAAGGAAATGTCCCAGAAAAAAATCAGTAAAGTCCTATATGATTGTGCCAATCATTTTATGCTGGACTGCCTCACAAACGAGGGTCATTCCAACGCTGGATTTTTGCTAAAGTTTATTCTGAAAGAGGGATCAATACCAACGCTTAGTGTGCAAACGTCAGCTCCAGACAAAGTAAGCATGTCATATTTTGTTTTCCAAAGCCTTTCTGAAAGAGCTTCTTGGCACTCTGTAAGGATAATGTTGCTAAAGCTACCATTATCTCTGCCTGTTTTCACTGATGCTGCCTACACGTGCTACCAGAATGATTGTAAATAGGAATGTGGTAGTAAAAATTGCATATGAAAGCAATGTGAAGTCGACTGCTTGAGAGTTTCTGATATTTAGTGCGTGAGATCGTTTGTTGTTGCCGGTATGCCAGAGTATGAGTTCTTGAAGCTCCGCCCCCTCTTCTGAAAAGGAGGCCGGGAGCACCAGCTCATTTGCATTTAAAGGAACAAACACAAAAATGGTGCGTTTTGGCTCATACCCTAAAAGTGGCAACTTTAACAAGCTATAACAAATAATCTGTGGGGTATTTTGAGCTAAAACTTAACATACACAATCTGGGGACGTCTGAGACTTATTTTACATCTTGTAAAAAGGGGCATAATAGGTCACCTTTAAAGAGTAGTCTTAGAGAATGTATAAGCATGGACTGATGCATATTCTTCTGAAATTGTATTTGGACAGAACAGGATATGAGTGTGGCACCTTATATAATGGTCAGAAAGTCACTATACGTGGTTCTTAGCTAGAATATGCCTGCGTATAATACCAGTAGGCACTTCTGGGCACTTTTTCTGTCTTACCACCACTGAGTTCCCATTTTGCATAGTGTGATAATTATGGCTTCACTGACTAAATTATACAGTCCTTGATGAGGCAAACAAAGACAAATCTGTTCTCTGATATGAAGGCAGGCAAAAAAATAAATTTCTCTGTGCTTCTTTCAGAGTTATGTGTTCTCCTTGAGCTGTTATTTAGTCATGTATATCCACAGCAGAAATGTCTCTTTTGTCTGTGATTATTTTGTGAGTATTTTGCATTTACATACATCTCTGGTGATCAGCAGATCGTCCTCAGAGCATAGTATCAGTAGCTCATCTCTCTCTAACACGTCATGCTTCATTACGTTTCAAATAAAGACAGCTGCATACAACAGAAACTGTGTGAAACTTGTTTTTTATGAAATTATACAAAGACATTTTGTATGTCTGACTGTTTATATTTCTACACAACTCAGATATGCCCACCTGTCATGACCTAACATCCAGCTTGAATAAAAATGGTGTGGTTTTTCACAGGAAGTAAAGAAGCAGAGGTCAATTTGCCTCCAGTGCAGCAAAACCTTTACTGAACAGTGACATTCCCAACACCAATCTAACCACTAGGATTCAACATATAAAGACAATAAAGACTTGAGTAAAACGTCCTCTTTTATCTTATATAGAAGTTCTAAATGTAACTTTAGACGAGTAAAATGAGAAAATTTACTGAAATGCATATAACTAGCCATGATATTTTGATACAAAACAAAATATATTCAGTTGATTCAGTTCAATTATTCTGGTTAAGAACAGACTGTTAAAAAAATAAATAAAATAAAATATGTGAATAACAAACAACAAAAAACAAATTAACATTACACTTCTATAGTAACTATATTGAAAAATACTGATTTGATAATGACACAAAATATTTAATTGACTTTCAATTATTTTATAATACTTGTAGGGACTAATAAATGCTGTGATTGATCAATCAGAATAGACAATTCCAGAAAGCCCTGTCATAAGATGAAATATCAAATCCAAATAATAAATATTACGTTAATAATTAATTAAAACTGTGGTTCGTATTCATGGTATTTTATTTTATTAAATTTTTTGTCCTGAGCCCTGTGTATTATTGTATTTGTGTGCGCACATCTCAATGCTCTTCTTTTAAAATACTTAAAGAGGTGATTACAAGTAACTACTGTCATGGTAACCTGCTTGCTAATGTAATCATCCTATGAGTTTTTAATGGCCTCTGTGTTAAACACCATCTCAAATAAGCATCTCAACAGAAGTTGCCATTTCCACTCCAATGAGCTCTGTTTATTGCTATCAGTTACTAATTAAATCAGATGTGGTGGGACTTGTGCACCGCTTGTGTCATACGCGATAGGATGGATTACGGCCTTCGTTAATGCGAGCGGGCACAATACGCTTATTCAGTGGTGCACGACCGGGGACTATACATCACATAATCAAATAATCAAGTCCCAAAACTAATTACAGTACAGCTATGCATCTTCATTCATGGAGGACTGCCTTCACACTCTATGGCATACGCCGTGATCCGTGCAAGATTTTTTATTCATTTTTCTTTCTCTGTTTGGTGCAGAATTACTGTAATAACAACCTATTTTAGCCTCAGATGTTGAAGAATCCCATACGGCTTTGACGCCATTATGACATTAGGGTCGTCAGGATGCACACGATCTTGCACACGGACTTTTCCAAACTCCCAGAAAACTGCAGTTGTTAAACCCCTTCTGAAAAAGAGAAATCTGAGGATGAGTTTAATATGAAAGCTGTTCACCACTTTATAATGGATCCTATTGCTGGCTCAGTAAGTGAGATAATAAAATAAGATATACATCATGCTGATGGCTTTCCATCTACCTCTATTAAACTGAGCTAATGATATTATCTATCAATTATGTTTCTTCTATTCCAACACCTAACTCTCACAGAATACTTTTTGAATTGTTAAATCTCCATTGAGGCATTATTTAGGAGGAGAACTGCTGGCTGCTTGCTGTAATATAGGTGATTTGAGGTTTTACTATCATTGTGAGGATATTTGACAATGTAGGCAAACCTGACCCACTCAAAAAGGATTTCTGACACACTTTCACTATAAATGGAAGTTTAAACTCAAAGTTGAGGAGGAGCGTGTTCATCTAATCCTGTCATTCATTAGATAACATTACTCATAACACAGATGCTTACCTCACTTCTTTGCTAAATGTATCCCACCACTGAAGTCTACCCACTACCCACATGTCAGATGTGCAAACCTAGAGAGAAATACAAAATAAATGTTACAATAAAAGTTAAATATATCCATGGCGAGATGAAAATCCCTAGAAAGGTAAAACAGTTTTATTGCAGGTAAAACCTATTTCTATAAATATAATAACATAAAAAATAAAAAATAAAAAAATGTGTTCGTTCGTTCGTCAAGAATGGATTAAATAGACTAAAACTGACAGTAAAGCCATTTATAATGTTACAAAAATGTCAAATAAATGTTTCAAAAAAACTATCAATTCACAAATAATCTCAAGAAAATGTGTACAATTTTATTTTTTACATTGGTAATAATAAGAAATGTTACTTAAGCACCAAATCAGTATATTAGAATGATTTATGAAGGATCATGTGACACTGAAGACTGGAATAATTTGCAGGAAAAGCCTTCTCTCTATTTTGGTCAGAAGCATCTGAGATATTAAAGAGATCTCAGCTCATTCTTGCCTATGGAGAGAGACTGTGAGTAAAGTAGACAGACTGGACTGTAATGAACAATGCTCCCCAACCGAGTAACAGTAATCTGTTCTGACTCTTTCCTCTCTCTCACACTGTTACGCTGATGCAGATCAAGGGACGCAACCCCACAACAGCTGCTCATCACAGGCATAACTAAACAGCAGAAAGGTCAACATTAATCTACGTCCACTTTCAAGAACTGCTTCAACATCTTCCATTTAGATACTTTACCTAGAATCCCTTCAGGGCAACCAGCACATTAGATGATCCGACTCCTCCAAGCGCTGGATAACACTTCACACAAGCCTCAAGAGGGCTGTAGGTCTACAGAGATGCCTAGAAAACGTAATCTTTCATCTTTTGCAGACAGATACCTGGAGATATCAGGTTACTTTGAGAAGTAAATCTCTTTGTATCCGTGTGACTGGTAGACCGTCTGCTACATGCCACTTGCAATAGATGAAGTTACAGTTTACAAACATGGGCTTGCTGGTGACACTTCTGGGTTCTTCAGGCACCCCAGACAAGAGCTGTTTCAGGATAGCGCGCCTTTTTCAAATTGAGCTGAAAATGAATACAAATGCTGTGTGTGATGTTGAAATACACCATTTCCAAAGGATTGGTGGAGATTTGGGCATCTTGTAGATTTCAGTCATTTTGAGTAGATCACACAAACCCTAAAATCTAAAATTTAACCCGCCTTCCCCGGGAGTCAGAGCCATTTTTATGCTGATTTTGTGCTCAAGAAACATTTATTATTATTACCAGTGTTGAAAACAGTCAATAGGACAGGATTATTTGATTAATAGAAAGTTTAAAAAAAAAATGTATTTGCTGTCACTTTTGATCAATTAAATGCACCCTTGATAAATAAAAAAAAATCATGGTGACACTTTAATATAGGGACCAAATCTCACTATTAAAGCTGATATCATGACAATCTTTTTTTCTATTTAAGTGCTATAATTGGGACCCCGATGCATCTACCAACCCAGAAAACATGAAAAAGAACAACCCAGTATTTTTTTTTTTTTTTGGTAAGCCTTTCTCTGCAAGGTTTTGAAAAAAAAATCAGCCTCTCAGATTTCACTCACCCTGTGACGTAGAAAGGGGATCTTATAATAATATCACCACCACTTAATCATTAAGTTTCCACCCAAGGCGCCGCCATTGTGTTTTCACAAGAGGTCTACCAGTTTTAACGCCGGGGCAAAAATTCAAGCAAAGCATGTTAACTGTTCTGTCATTGGCTGCACTGATGAGCACAGAACACTATTTAGAGTCCCAGCATCAGAGACAAAAGCACAGTGGATTTATTGATTTATTTACTGTATTAAACTGCTGCCACACAGATCTAAAATAAACATGCTATTTCTTTCCCAGCTGTTTACCTTCACAGACATAACCGACTGTTTTTGTATCTTATGTGTGTTTTTAACAAACTTGTGTGTATTTGACAGTTTAAGTGCAATAAGACATGAAAGAGAACTTAGTTTAGTACTCACATGCCATGTGACAGCTGCTTTCTGTGAGCGTGCTACGGATGTGTGCGCTCAGAAAACCATTATCAGAAGTTATATGGTTTAAAACGCATGATTTCAGCACAATAGACATGATAATCATAAACATACAGATGTATTTTAGCAGAGCATCTGATGATGTACAAGCTGTAAAGGCACAGCACTATTCTGGAAAATGGAGCAGGAAGCAGCAGCTCATTTGCATTTAAAGAGCCATGCACAAAAACTAAAAGATGCTTGTCTGACGAATTCAGAAACACATTGCTTGATGTCAAAATAAATGAATCTGTAAAACACACAAGGACCACATGGAGAAATGCCAAATCAATTCTTCATTCTGGTCATTCAGGTCATAGCAGCAGGTTGCAATGTTCCCTTTTTATCTTTATAATCCCTGCAGAATAATTTTACTGCTAATACAACTGGCACTCTTTGAATGAGATAGGCAAAGGTTGCCATGGCATCTGTTGTGTGTTACCAAGGAGATTTTTTACCACATATTTTTCACTGTTGCATCCTTTTAACACCCAGGTTAAGACATCTTTTAACTCCTTCTCTATTTCCATGGTGACAGTAATTACCTTACATTGTCATATCGCCAAGCTACAGGAAGTGTGGAACTGTAAACAAATGACATCAGTCCGGTTTAAGATTAGGACCCGTCCGTCACACCTGCTAAAGAAATAACAGTGATGACACACCAGTCAAGATCACAAACGACAGCAGCTGCTTCGAGCCAAACCGTGATGCTATAATTACAGACGGAGTGGTATCTATTACACTCAGCAGAAAAATGAGCAGATGTTTCAAACGCAAAAAGCGGACGTCTTTCATATATCAGCATGAAAATTACTGCAAGACAGAAAGAATGAAAAAAGGGAAGACTTTTACCAGAGAGACCTGTTTTTCCTCTGTCAGAGCTTTTCTCCTTCATATGATGGAGGGTCAGGAGGGTTTCTCCCTTCAAGCTTTCTTCCATTCTTTTTCCTTTCTTTCCACTCTGTTTCAGAAAACCATACTTTAAATGGCAGCCATTTGTAGCTATTCAGTCAGGAAAATAGCTGCTACGTGGAGGCACATTCATAAAACGATGCACAATAAACCTTTAGTAAGAGAGAGAAAGACATACGAAGAGACAAAAAGGAAGGAAAAATGCTTAAAAGAGCAGGGGAATGTATGTTTGTGGTAGAATCTAGTGGTCAATCTAGTGGCTGGAGGTGACCTCCTTCACGACGGGCGTGTGGTTTAACCCGCCTTCCCCGAGAGTGAGAGTCGAGGGAGGTCGATTGATCCAAATGCTGCAGATTACTCCGGATAAGTGTTTCAGATCAGCAGACCTTAATGGTGGGAATGAAAAGCCTGGTCCGATATGGCAGGAGACACTATTGATCATTGTTCAACATGAGGGTGTGGAGACGAAATCCGGGATAAACAGTTCATTTAGAGCTGGGGGTTTGAAGTATCGAACTGCTGCAAGACAGACCAAAGAGAGAGTACGACAGACATAGAGAGACAGTAAAGCACTCACAGTGCTACTTCCTGTACTGAGGAAAAAAGTCCTTAACCTGTATTGAACTGGACCCTAGGGAACTGAACTCCATTTGGATTTGACTTGCCAAAAGCTTCAATGTTACTTAACTAGTAAAACTTACTGGTACTGGCAACATGGGTTTGATTTCAAGGAAACACTCAAACTAATAAATTCTATACTGTGATTTGCTAAATGCCTACTTGTACAAATACAAAAATAAAAAAAAATGGTAACACCTTATTTTAGGGAACACATATTTACTATCAACTAAGAGTTTTCCCCAACTCCTAATCTGCTGCTCATTGATAATAAATAAGGTAGTTTATTGTAGTAATGTTTTGGTTTGGGGAGTATATTTAAGGGATCCAGAAAATGGTCATGCAGAACTAAGAATTAATATGTAAATATGTGCTTTTTAAGTACTAATAAACAGCCAATACGCTAATAATATGCATGCTATATTCAAGTATATAATATATAATGTATATAATAATATACACGATCCTTCAGAAATCATTCTAATATTTCATAAGGTTGAAAACAGTTGTGCTGCTTATTTATGTATTTATTTATTGTAAAAACTGTAATACATTCTTTAATATAGAATGTTGTAAAATACAGCAGCTCTTTGAAATAGAAATATTTTGTAACATAATAAATGTTTTTTCTGTCACTTATGATCAATTTAATACATCTGAATAGAAGTATTCATTAAATAAACAGATACATAAATGACCTTTCATCAACCATTTCATCAAAAATGTATGTAATCTAAGAATGCATTAAAATTGATTAAAAATAAACATACTTTTCTAGATAATACTAATGAAACAAGTTTAATCCATTTCACGCTCAATCTACCATTTCACACAGTGTTTGAGTATGTTATTTGTTATGTTATTTGGTAACACTTTACAATAAGGTTCATGAGTTAACATTAGTTAACTACTTTAGTTAACATGAACTAAGAATAAACAATACTTCTACATCATTTATTAATCTTAGTTCAGAAAATGTCCTAGTTTCTCCCTCGTGTTTGGTCATGCTCATATTTGGTTGTTCCTGTTCCTGTGCCCATTTGAGTTCCAGTTCATTCACCTATGCTCCCTTAATTATCCTCGTTTAGTTCCGTTTACTTAAGCCCAGTGTTTTCCTGTGTCTAGCGTCCAGTGTTAAACGTCGATGTGCTCGACGATGTGTTCCTGCCTGCCCTGGTTGTGAGTAATTAAAGATTGTCAAGTTGAAACTCCTTTGTCTCCGTGCTCCTTTGTTCCCACACAGTAGCACCATGACAATTATGCGCGACAATTAAGTGTCAGAATATTATTTTGAGAAAACTTTATTATGCTTATTATTTTGATGTCATGACTTATTTAGCTTAAATTAGTGCTGTCAAACGATTAATCGCATCCAAAAATAAAAGTTTTTGATTACATAATATGTGTGTGTACTGTGTGTATTTATTATGTATATATAAATACACACACATGCATGTATATATTTAAGAAAAATGTTACGTTTATGTATTAAATATATTTATATATGATATAATTTATATGAATATAATTATATACATGTAAATATTTTCAAAATATATGCTGTATGTGTGTGTCTTTATATATACATAATAAATATACACAGTACACACACATATATTATGTAAACAAAAACTTTTATTTTGGATGCAATTAATCGTTTGACAGCACTATTTTAAATTCTCAATCCCATAACAAATACACAGTGGTGCCAGTTGCTGTCAAACCCTCCTACATCTGTTTGAATCTCAGATTTCCCTGTTCCCACACAATTATTGATAACCAATGACAGCAGCTGTCAAAGTACATTTTCACTTAATTTCCTCTAGATCCTGTTCACTAGAGGGCTAAACTAAGTGCACAACATTAGCCGAGGTGGAAAACCAACACTTGATGTCTGTGCATATAGAAAAACAAAAATCATAATTAAAATAATTTTACCTCTTAGCTGGTCATAGGCAGCAATGAGATTGAAAGGGTGAAATCTCACCCATTTCTCAAATTGTGCTCGGATTTGTCAAAACATCATACATTTTTAATATGAACTGAAAAATGTATATTATCAAATTGTCAATGTATATAAAAATGAGATACTGTTCATACTTGGTGTGTTCAAAACATTATGAAACTGTCATTTTCATTGTGACAGCTGTTTGACCAATTTCCACCATGACATAGGTTGATGGGACAATGTCTGGTGTTCAATTTAGTTATTAACTTATGACATTTTGCTAAAATAAGCAGAAGACTGTGTCTTACCCTACTTTTATATATATAAAAAGAAAGGTTATGCAAGTATTTGGAACATATTATGATTTATTTTTAGAGTACCATGTCAGCCTTATTTTGACACATGACAGGAAACCAGGTTAGTCATTGAGTCCAACTTGAGAATGTTTTTCTGTCTTGCATGTGTCATGCAGTGACTCATATAACACAACACTGTTTGGATTACTGCAGTTTATCGACATTTTCTGTTGTGACATTTTACTGCATTTGTTGTGACATCCGTGAGGAGAAAAAATCAAACATCCTTGAGAGGAAGACCACAGGAGACACGACTGGGTTACCATGGTGAGAAAATGCGTGTGTAAATGCAGTAAGGGTGAAGTGTGGTCAAGTGCACTGGATCCAACAGACAGTGTGTGGAGTGTCTCTCGGTATGATATTGGATTATGGCTGTAATAATCCCAGACATCCACTGGGAAACATGCTGATAGCACAGATTGGGAATTTTTCCACTCCACACAGCCAGACCAAAGAGAATAAGCCAAACCTTGTCAGTATTCCAGACCCTGATTATCGGATTTGGTTACTAGATATGGTACTCAGCTCCTGCTGCCAAAATTCCAAACCTGGAATTCTTGGAACCAGGCTGGTTTGCACTAGGCCACAAATGCATAAAACAAGCGAGCGAGTTGCTGCATTTGAGTTTAGGATTAAAGGAACAGTTCATGCAAAAGTGAACACTCTGTCATCATTTACTCACCCTTATGTTGTTTCAAATGAGATTTTATTTCATTCATAGAACATAAAATAAATTGTTTTGCACGATGTTCACACTGTTCTTTACAATGCAATGTGATTAGTTGGGGATGTAGGCTGTCAAACTTAAACAAAATACAAAAAATACCATTAAAGAAACTGTATGTAAGTTTTTTTTTAAAAAACACTGAAATATCAGTTTCAAAATAATTCTGATTTCTAATAAGGCAAATGGCTTCTGTTTCTTTCTCACTCTCACAGAGAAGGACAATCTTTGTTTTTAAGATTGTCTATTCTTCAACAAGTTTACCATTAAACATACATTTTGGAGTGATCTATTTTTAGAATTTAAACTAAAAAATGCAGTTTTATAACATAAGTCACTAACAAGTTTGCAACATATAGGATTCAGTTTAAGCCAGTTCTCATGTATTTCATCTCCGCAAACAGTATTTGACTGTTGCACAACTCCGACAGAAATTCAATAACGTCAAGGCTGTGATGTGATTGGTTATCAAGGGACATGTGATCCAAGTTGGCCATTACGGCTTCTCCAATGGTAGAGCTGTGGACCTTGGTATCTTATATTAAAAAAACAATCTAATAAGACCAGCTATTCACTGTAAATAAAACAGTAATATATTTTATATTCCACTCACTTAACAGTAGGGGGTGAAAATACGTGCTACATGCAGTTATTTTAAAGTCCAATAAATGGAGCCGCTATTAGCCTAAAACATTCCCTTCACTAGTTCTTAAATATATTTTGTATTTGTGCATATTCAGTCAGTTGAAGACAAGCAAAAAAACTATGGCATCTGACATCTTACCTGGCATGACACATTTTCATACGGCAATATAGTGATATTACAGCAGCAGAGAATATGAGAGACCTCACTTTGTCACAATCAAATTTGCAAATATAATGCCTTCTTTGATATCACATGCAATAAAAACTTGATGCCGGAGGGACAAATCAGAGAATTCAGAAGTTAAGTTTGACAGTTAATTATATTATTCCTGTTGTTTGTTTGCTCATAAACACCTCATCACTCATCATGAACCACAACAGGCTTACTAATGCTCAGAAACCAAAAAATTACAGCTTCGAAATCGCATTTAGAAATTGCAGATACCTACATATGATGCTAGGGGAAATGACATGTGACTGTAATTGTTTTAATTGTTTTATTACATTGTTTACAGTCACTCTGCCCATTCAAAGTACATTCATATGAACTAAAGGAATGATGCTTACTATAAATAAGTAAATAAATAAATATCTTAATGCGAACAAGATTAAAGGTTAAATAATTCTGCTAATTGTTTAACGTGAACAGGCATACTAATGCAACAGCTCATAATTATTCACATTACCAAAAGTTTACAAATGTTTTACTTAATTTGACAATTAATGTGTACATTAATATTAATATAAATTCACTTTAAGAAAGTAGATCAGGCAGTTTATGACTGGATATGATCATATAAAATACATCTTTGTATTCTAACACTGCTAAATGACCTCAAATTTACACAATTCATGGGTGTTGTTTTAATTATTAGTACTGTCACATCTCTTTTAACTATTCACAATCCCCAAAAGCAATTTCCTCTGTTCTCAAGCCCGGATAAAGTATACAGATAAGCCTGCCTTCCAGAGAACTGCAATGTCATAGAGAAAGTTAAAGAAAAAAATTTAAGAAAGATTTACCTGGCACCAAGGCAACTTGTGTGTAACCTGAGCCTTATAAACTGTATTACTAGACAGACAAAATATATAGTGCCTGTTAACATCACCTCAGTGTGCTTTTAATAGTTTACCAGTACGCTCAGTATTCTGTTTCATGTTTTGACAGTTTCAGCTGTATTTACAGATAAAGAACATAAGATGAAGTGAATACGGGGCGATAAGGCTCTCAGATATAAAGGGCATATTATTACATTCTTAATGTCATGCAGTTATTTCTCCTAAGGTAGGACTTTAGAATGTATCTTGCATATCTGGGTAGATTAAGCAAACATGACATGTTTTGTGGTAGAAACATGCAAATGTATAAATGTACTGTGTGTATATATATATATATATATATATACAGTATAGGCTATTGGTAAAATTAACTTATTTAGCAAAATCAAGAAAAATCCTGTTGAGTGCTGGAACTCCAGGACAGTTTAATTTGTTGTATTAAAAAGATGAGCATGCTGCAAATGACAGCCAAATGGACCAGAGGAGGCCCATCTAAACCAGCATCAATAATAGATGGGACCTGTCCCGAGCTGTGCTCAGCAGGAGGGCCGTATGACAATCCACACCGTCTGTGGCCCCGAGTCTCAGTGCAAAGGGCCCATGTGCCATTGATCTTGACCCCCCCTTGCACCTCCTCGTCCTCTCTAACAACACTTATGGGACTTAAGCAGCTCCTCAATCTTTGATGTCTGCTTAAGCCAAAAAGATGCTAATTTCTGTGGCCTGCCACCAATTTCCTCCCTTTTTTTCTTGTTTCTATGGTTCTCTGAAATTACAAATCTCTTTTCCCTACAGTCCTATTTAGATCTGCACTCTACAGCTGGGGACGATTACCCATAGGAAGCCGGAGGGGGGGAAGGGTCGCATTTTGGAGTCGCTCAGGAAGTTATGAAGGTGGCGGCTGTGAGATAGAGGCTATGGAGGTGGGGAGCGGCAGACCTCAGGCCCAGAGGGGGGCTTTCACCCTGGGCACGGCCTGACCTGGGGTTCCTGACCACCTCCAGAAGTGAGAGTCGCGGCACGTCTGTGAAGATTAGCCAAAACAAGGAAGAAACGAAAGACGTGGGATGAAAGAGAAAAAGAAAATGAAAAAGAAAAAAGAAGCAACCACCCTCCCCAAATCTGCCTCACCTCCTACTGTCATGAAAGAGGCAGTGGGTCATCTTTTTATTTTGTTATTTTGTCTGTTTCTACTTGAGACAGGAGCTTACTTTGTGATGATCCTACGTGTCCATATAATCATATTCACCTCATTGGTGTCATTATACAAAAAAATAAAACGACAGGTGAAAATTAATTTTAATAATTTTTGTTACTAGGGGATTTTATGTTTAAAGGTTAGTAAGATATTTTCATGTTTTCTTTTTATATAAATATCTTATACTCACCAAGGATTTTGCATTTGCTTGATAGAAAATACAGCTAAGATCTTTCAGAAATCATGATATCCTTATTATTATTAATGTTGGAAAAAAGTTGTTGAGGAAACCTTCAGCAACACTCTAAACGAATGATTACAATATATTAAAATACCAAAATTCACCACCATTACTTCCTTTTAAAGCAGTAGTTTATCCAAAAATTTAAATTCAGCAATTATTTGCATTATTTACAATATTTACATTATTTGGAACACAAAATATTATTCATTCATTATTCATTATTTAACAGATCATGACATTATCAAATGGCATATTCTTGTGTCTCACGAACAAACGGCACTGACTCATAAAAGCACCATATTTATTTAATCAAACTTTTACATATTTATACCGTATATTAATCAGAATATTTATTTTATGTCGCAAGGGGGGAAAAATAACAAAACGAAAACAAGTTTTGAACAACATGAGGGTGAGTAAATAATGTCAGAATTTTTATTTTTTTGGATAACTATCTCTTTAAGCCTTGGCTGTCAGTAATTATTCATTGATCTCATGGGTTAACTTTATTACCAGCCTGTCCCGATTAGAATATTAGGAAGCAAGCAAACCAATTAATTAATGACACCTTTTATGTTCCTGCGTGGGAAGTGCTGCAGGTGGTGCATTATGGGACGTCAGAATAATAAACATCAAGTGAATGAACATTGAGACAGATATATGATTGCATTCATCTAGAGTTGAAGAGTCTTTTGTATTTGAAGTGCCCCCTGCAACTTTAATAATTCAACGTCCGCTGTTACCTCTCCTATCCATCCCTCGCTCCCTTTCTCCTTCTCTGTTTCAGTAGAAATGGTATCTATCGCGTGCCACTCAGGGGAGGCAACACAAATGTGAGTCACCCATCTTGCAGTTTGTGTGAGCGTATTGTGTTAACACCATATTGGCAGTTCTTGTTTTGTCTTAGCTGTCTTCTTGGCTCTCGACGGCTAACGTTAACGCTCCTAGCTTGTCGACAGCTCCTCTGTCTTTTCACACAATCGGATCTTCTCGTCTCCTGAGCCGCAGTGACTAAATTAGCCCAGGGACGCCCACTGTACGCTCTCCCGCAAGCAGAGATCAACCATCAATCACTCAACACCTTTACTAACAGGTCAGCCTGAACCATGATCTCTACACACATGATACGAGAGACCACACCTATTAAAATGATTGATCTATCCATCCGCACACCTCTGTGGTGGCTTTCCTCCTTATTTCAATAACAGCACGTATGTTGCAGGTTATTGCGTCTCATGTATTAAAAATGCAGCTGTGCACCTTAAATAAATGATACAACATGGCACTTCAAAGCCGCTTATTTTGCAGCTCTTAGCGTGCTCAAATGCGCTGCCACCTTTCAACCACCAGGGTCTTCATGTCCCGGTTCAGAGGCTGACCCTTGAACTTGAGCTAGCAACTTCCACTGCCCTGCATTTATCAAACAGATAATTAAAGGCCATGGAGAAGCAGGTTCCTCTAGACCTCGCCGGGGCCAGGGGTGATACCATTATCCTGGGAAGCTTTGTGTTGTGACTCCTCCTGGACCCGGTCATTAAAACAGCCTCGCCACCTTTCAACCACCAGGGTCTTCATGTCCCGGTTCAGAGGCTGACCCTTGAACTTGAGCCAGCAACTTCCACTGCCCTGCATTTATCAAACAGATAATTAAAGGCCATGGAGAAGCAGGTTCCTCTAGACCTCGCCGGGGCCAGGGGTGATACCATTATCCTGGGAAGCTTTGTGTTGTGACTCCTCCTGGAACCGGTCATTAAAACAGCCTGCCTTCATTCATTATGGATGTGTTGTGTGCTCGCTTGGGCCTTTGTTCGCTGTATAACCTGCCTGCCTCTGAAGAGTCAAAGCGTGAGTGATGGGAGAAGAAGGTGTGCAAGACGAAAAAAAGACAGACGGAGACAGATAGTAGCGTCTGCGGAAGTGGGAGGAAGGGCTGGGAAAGCTACTTTGAAAGTGCATATTGCAAAGCTACAGTACAAGCTAATCATAAACTGAAGTAGTGACAGTCAGAACACTGTTTTGATACAAACAAATCATTGCTATATTAGTTAGTTAAGGCAGAAATATGCTAAAACATACATCAAAATAAATAATTTGGATATAACTATCGAAAGATCCAATATACTGTAGGCTGATTGGAAAAAACGTGCCTCTAAATACATTTCTGCAAAACTGAGAAAAAGTACCTACATACGAATCGCTAGTTTCCAGTTGAAATAAACATAAAGGCAAGTAAAACTCTTGACAACTTTTACTCCTTTTCACACAAAGTATGATTTGCATGTCCACAGTTTTGATTAATACAGCCTAATTTTTTGCAAAATTTCTTGAGGAATATCATGTTATGAATTCAAAACAATTTTAACATGCTGCGGCATTTAAAAACTGATACTTTTGAACGTTAGCGTCACATATCCAGCTTAATATGTATGGGTTTTTATATTCAGTAGGTTTGTTTAGTAGCTCATGCAGTATGGAGTTCCGACTTGAGCAGTGAAGAGCTTGGGTATGAATCCTGTGAAACTATGGTTCCACAAAACAGTTCAATCCTGCATATAAGAGAATTCAAATGGCACGGTTGCATCAACAAATCCATTTTTATACCAGTTTTGCAATTGTTAAAACTATCGGGTAGGTTTGGGGTTGGGTTTGGTGTAGGGGATATTTCCAACACGATAGAGCATTACATTTTAGTGACACTCCTCTTTAGTGACACACGTCTTCTCATCTGAACAAACTGATTTAATGGAATAAATCACACTTTCCATCACTACATACTACATACTACATACATTCCAACACAACACTACATTCATTTAAGATGAACTGATTTACTAAAATTACTTAGACTTTCCAACACTACACATGAAGGTCAGGACACACCAAGCCTACGGTCGGCCGTCGGTGAACATCTGTCAGGTTAGTTTGTTTGGTGTGCTCCACACGTTGGCTCTCGTCTGGCTCACATCGGTGACAGTTTGCCCGATTCAACAATTCTGAATTGGCGTCGGGAGTGAGAACTCTGATTGGATGTTCAGTTTAGCGAACGAGTCAGTGCCTAAAAATGAAAGCAAAAGTGATAAAAACTAGGGTTACACTTTACTTGAAGGGGTGTGCATAAGACTGATATGACACCTTCATAATCATGACATGACACATGTCATGAATATGAAGGTTTTTTATGCATGTTTATGACAACTGTCATTAAGTGTCATTCGCTCCGTTATGTAATTTTTTATGCAAATATGACATTGTTTGAGATGTCTTTGTTATGGGCTATGGTTAGAGGTAAGGGTAGGGGTAGGGTTAGGTTAGGGTTAGGTCAAATAATGTCATATTTACATTAAAGATGACATAACTGAGTGAATGACACTTAATGACAGTTGTCATAAACATGCATAAAACCTCCTTCATATTCATGACATGTGTCATGTCATGAT
This sequence comes from Sinocyclocheilus grahami, assembly GCF_001515645.1. Lineage (NCBI taxonomy): Eukaryota > Metazoa > Chordata > Actinopteri > Cypriniformes > Cyprinidae > Sinocyclocheilus > Sinocyclocheilus grahami. Next base: position 525,696 of record NW_015506355.1, read on the forward strand.
TATGAAGGTGTCATGTCAGTCTTATGCACACCCCTTCAAGTAAAGTGTTACCAAAACTAGTAAGTAAATGAAGGTGGCATATGCAGAGGGCTGTTAAAATGTTACGTGATATTTCCCAAGCATTCCAATATGCGATTATTTTCATAACAACATGAGCCGCTTAAAATTAAGAAAGTCAATAACATAACTGATATTAAAATTGGTAGGCACGTGCTGCATTGTTTACATTTTCCCAAACATTTGGTGTGTCCCGGCCTTGAGAGAGTGGACTATGTAGGATCAATGTAGAGTCAATGGAATTAATAAATCTTTTCAATCATCTGAGAACAAAGACTGTTTGATATGAGCTGATGCACTAAAGTTAATCAGACATTTCTATGCTACATATAAGGTCAACAGAAAAGCAATTAGGTAGGTTATCGCGTTTATTTACCTCAACTCAAACTCATTAAAAAAGCAATGTATTGATTGGTCGCACTACACCATGACTCACTATACTATGTCTATCTACACTGTTATAAAGATAGCTTAAAGGGACAATTCAAACAAAAATGAAATTTCTTTCATAATTTACTCACACTGACTTCTATAGAATGGAGCAAAAGACATACAGTGGGACAAGCAACTGCTTGGTTAGCAACATTCTTCAAAATACATTATTTTATGTTCTGCAGAAGAAAGAAATTCAAGTTTGGAACAGCTTGGGGGTGGGTAAATGATAACAGAATTTCATTTTGGGGTGAACTATCCCTTTAACTACTGCCACACTATTGAAAACTCTAGTTACGATATTAGCGTTGCTATTTTTAGTTAGCTATACTCCCTAACACTGCTTATCAACTATGAAACTCCTTCTGCAGCATCCAGGAAGGAATTATGAGCAGCTTTATTTACTGAAAAACAGTTTAGATGAGGTGTGAGAAGCACTCGTGCCCCCAGTAAACAAGATCGATGGCCCAATCAAAGCAAATTATGGGGCTTCTGGGAGGAAGAACGCTCACACATAACCATTTCCAGCCGCATCCCTCTAAATCCCTCTCTTTTATTAATAACAACACAGAGCTGATCTTAGGTCAGCTATACGGCTTGTAATAGCCTCATAACACCGGTGCAACGCTCAAAATGCTCCTCCACTGAAACGAGATAGAGGCCTTATTACATTAGTTCCTGTCGTGTGGGACTAACACGTGTCCGACAGTTAAATTTGCTGTGGTGGCAGAGGCACATCGGTTTAATGGGACTGTGATGCTGTTCTGCGGCAATACACCGAAGCACCATTGTTTCCATGACAATCAGTTATCTGTAAACGCAGCACAATTTCATTCGTGATTTTAATGGGCAGCCACGACATAGACGGTCGCTAAAGACAAAGGAAAAGGCCGTGAAAACAGACACACTGACTCTCTCTCTCTCTCTTCCTCTCACAGTAATGAAATCAGATCTCCTGTGCACTTCAACTGTTTTGAAAATGACTCCGTAGAGGAGAGCACAAACGTTTCCGTGAGTTGCGTGAAATCAGAGATAGATGGAATCACTCAGTGCCGGCATTCACAATTCGCCACTTTAGAAGGAAGATAAATAGGCTCTGCTGTGGGATCTGTCCACCTTAGCTATATTCCCTCACTCGCTCTCTCTCTTTTCGCTCTTGTTTCTCTTCTGTTCTGTTCTGCTGATGTGTGCAGAACACAACAAACTCCACATGAAAAGGGAGAAAAAATGAGGCTAATTTTCATTAAAAGATGACAGTTTTAACGGCAAATGAACATGCAAGACTGCCGATAACGTCTTGCGCTAATGAACCGACTCAGCGTTTCTTTTCCTTTTTGGGGGGGCTTGACTGGCAATTACCAACACTTCGTTTTTTTCTCTCTTTCTTTCCCACATTCTCTCCTCCCAGAGGAAGTTGTTTTTTTTCCCGCTAGTCCAATTTGTTCCTGTGACTTTTGAACTTTGGCTGGGAGGAGGCAATTTATCAAATCATAACCGTAACAAAAATGTAATGAATTAAAGGTGCTGTGAGCAATGTCAGCCGGTTTCCTAACTTATGCTAGACTAGCCAATGAACTAGGCCATCCTTCACTCACACGTCTTCTCTCCAAAATTAGCCAAATGTGCAAACCTAAAAATTTAAAACAAAGATAGAGTTTCTTAAAGTTTTCTGATAAAAAATGTGAAAAAGAGAGTCAGCACAGCAGAAAACCTATTTCAGACATTTCTATCAGCTAATAGGGACATACTAGGGGGCTGGGCAATGGATCATTTTATATTCATTTGCAATTTTGCCTTCTAACAATTATGAAAACAATATAATCAGGATAAAACTATTATTGTATTGCATTATGTTTTGAAATGCTCTCATTTTATCTTGCATTATAAATCCAGTGCAGCCTTTTTTAGTTTTTTTGTTTATACAACAGTGCACTTTTTGCCCTCCCTAAAAACCAGCGTACACATGTTCAATTGAAAAAAGGTGGCTCTTATTTAAAAAAAAAAAACAATTCACTAATTACCTGCAATATCCATTTGAAATGAGAACCAGTGGCAGTAAAAAAAAAAAAAAAGTTATGATTACAGGGCAGATTTTCAGCTAGTAAAGACTGTGGATCCTTGCAAAAAATTACATATATAAAACACTTTTAACATAGTGCATTATTTGTAAACTAATACATCACATTACCATTTGTATGGCTTTTCTGATGTAGTAAACTTGCTCAGTAGCTCATCTGGTACAGCACCGCGCTTGCAATGCAAAAGTCCTCAAATATGAGTCCTGTGAAACAAGAGTCACCATAAAAGAGCTCCAAGACTTGAAGGAGCACGCAGAAAATGGCATGGTTGTTTTTATACATTTGCATTTGTTACCACTACAGGTCTATAGGTGGTATGTTGTTTTTAAATGTAATGGATCATTAAAGGAATAGTTCACCCAAAAATGGAAATCTTGTCATCATTTACTCATCCTCATGTTGTCCCAAACCTGTATGAGTTTCTCTCATATGTTGAACATAAAAGGAGATATTCTGAAGAATGCTGGCAACCAAACAACTGATGGTGCCCATTTACTTCCATTGTATTTCTTTCCCTATGGAAGTCAATGGGGACCAACAACTGTTTGGTTCTTCAAAATTATTCAAAATATATATTTTTTATGTTCAACATAAACTGAAAATAAACAGAAACAGAAACTTAAACAGGTTTGGAATGACATGAGGGTAAATGATGACAACATTTTCATTTTTGGGTGAACTATTCCTTTAATGATCCATCACTTGAAAAAAAATAAACAGAACACCTCGACCAGTAGTGGTAACAGATCTAAATGTGAGATAAAAGCAACCATGCCATTTTTGCTTGCTTCTACATGTCTTTGTAAATTATGACAACATCTTCATTTTTGGATGAAAACCTTTAAGCTTTTAGCACCGTTCTCTGTACATTTAATGTATGAACTGCCACGATACATAAAACAACCATTGTAATAAAAAGTTCCCGTTCATCTGTTTTGAAGAAAACTCTCCCTCAAAAAATGTCTATGAAATCTGCTTTCAAATGGTCACTGGATACATTTCAGATGATAATACCAGCTGCATCTGGTTATTACTCTATCAAAGTGATCTATAAAGTTCATAGTCAAATAGTTGAGTTGAGGGGGATTTCCTGTTTGCAGTTCTGAGTCATGTACTGAAACATTTCTCATCCCATTCTCACAGCACTCTAAAGTTGGAGATAAAGCGTCCACACCCAGTCAAAGTGTTTCGCTGTCAGACTACTGTCTTTCGAGTCAAAGTGAGTTCTCTAAATAAAAGATATCATGCTTTACCTTCTGTTGGGACTTAATGGGTGATGCATCAGTACTATATTTGGTATTTAAAATAAATACATAAATACAATTAAGTAAATCATATTTAAAAATAAAAGGATTCACTGTATAATGTATTAATCTAATGTTAGTTTCATTAATAATAATATTAATAATAAAAACAATAAATTATATAATTCTTAATAAACTAAATATTTAATATTGACATTATTATTGTTCTTATAATATTGTATTTTATTATTATCATTTACAATGTATTATTTAATATTAATTTATCATTATTTATCATGTGTTTTAATTATATACATTTAATTTGTATGTAGTTAAATTATATCAAGATGACTATCTGTCCTTGAGAATCACTTCCATTAAATGCTCTATAATTATATTTAATCTGATATTCCCTTAAAAATGACACAACAATGTGTTTAAACACATTTCAAGCAAATACTGTGGGGAACTGCTTGTCAGCATTAGAAATAATCCACCAAAAGTAACAGATTGCTGCAGACAGAAGTCGCTGGTCTCTCTCTCTCTCTCTCTCTGTCTCTTCTGTATCCACAGAAAGGCAACAAACCAATGATTGGTTCCCAGGGGACGGATGGAGTGGAACGCGTCCCAGCCGGCACACTGACCTGATTATCATTGTCAGATCTCTTCTTCCACTCCGGGACTGAGTCTGTCTGTCCTAGGATCTGTCACTTGTTCGCTTCTGTGCTCACCCATCCTCTTTCCTCCTTCTGAAATAGAGTAATACAGTTTTTTTTTCTCTTTTTTCCAATTTACTTTTCACTTTTCATGTAGTAGAAGCTATTTATACACACTCTGCGTCCCTGATAGAGATGAACTGAGACAGAATCAAGACACGGAGAGTTCATCAGTGAAGATAGTGACAGGAAGCTGCCAAAAACAACCATCGCCTCACACACACACACACACACACATCCATGCTCGGCAGGGTCAGACTCATGCTGTCAGCAGCCCCATCAGCTGAGCAACATCCCTTTGAAAAATCGTCTAGCTGATTTTTCTATTTACGAGCTGGCTGTGGAACAGCATTTATCCCATAATTACACCAGTCACTGACAATTTTCATACAAATCATCAGGAAAAATTGAAAACGGACCCAAAACTCTGTAAGGCAACATTTCCATTCTGTAAAAACCTTGCCAAACATCTTCTTCACTGCTTTTCAGGGAAGCAGCAGGGGAGGATGTCCAAAGAGAAAGACGCATAAATGTCTTTCAAAGTTAACAGGAGTGACGCTGAAGTATTTGGATGTTTTAAATGACCCAGCTAATGAGGAAAATCAGCAATCACTTGGCAGCTGGGGACTTTCCATGTGGTTTGCATATAATGATACAGTGGGTAGTTTGTATTGATTGCACAAGAAAAACACATGTAAATGCATTCACACATGCATGCAGACATGCTTGAACCCTAAAATGCAAATGCATCCAAATGTTTTGCTGTATCTTTCATATAGTGGCCTTTTGCAAAAATTTCTCAATGTAGGTGTTTTTGATCAGATATAGCATTAATGAAATAATCATAAAGCCTTTATGAATAAAAAATCAGCATACAGACTCCTGTTCAAAAGTTTGGGGTTGGTAAGATTTATTTGTTTTTGTTTTTTTTTAGAAATCTGTTATGCTCACCAAAGCTGTTTTTATCAAAGATTTATTTGACCAAAATACAGTAAGAACAGCGAAACTGTGAAATATATTACTCTTTTTTTACATTTATCTATCTTAATATTTATTTTAAAGTTACATAATAATTTATTATTTACATGTATAAGAATTAATTCTTGTGATTACAAAGCTGAATTACTTCAGTCTTCAGTGTCACAATCTATTAGAAATCATTCTAGTATGCTGATTTGGTGCTCAAGAAACATTTCTTATAATTATCAGTTGAAAACAGTTGTGTTGCTTAATATAATATTGCATAATAGAAACCTTGATTCCTTTTTTCAGGTCTGTCTGATGAATAGAAAGTTCAAACGAACAGAATTTATTTAAATCTTCCATAACATTACGAATGTCTTTACTGCCATTGAACTAATCCTTGCTGAATAAAAAGATTTAATTATAAAAAATAAAAAAAAACTTTTTGAACAGTAGTGTTCCTCAACCATTGAGTGTTGTATTAAATACGTTGCCTAATTTGACCAATAACAACTACCAATAAGAGCCACACTGTTATGCATTTTGCCAATTTTCCCACAAAAATAGTGCAGACCAAGTTATCTTGGGTGTGTTCTATAGGGGTTCATATCTGACATTCATTAAAACAGTACACATGGAGGGACGCTTATAAAATATTTTTAAAGAAAATAACCAACTGTAGCTAAAATCAGAATTTAACTCATCAATATTCTCTATTCAGAATGTTTTGCTTTGTCTACCATTATATCTGTGTTTGCTTATATTATACCATCGAGCACAAAGGCCTGTTTCTTAATCCTAATAAGATCAGGATCTCTGACTGCTCCCTCACATTCCTGCTTTTATTCAATTACATTCATCTCATCTGTTTTTATCACTCCTCCCTTCTCGGCTTTTTCTCTTTTTCTCGCTCTCCCTCTCTCCTCCTCCATCACTCTTAAACGGATCTGTTTCTGTCAAGCTGATTCATTTCTGTACCATATATAATCTCTTTTGTTCCATTCCTCCATAAGCTATACAGTCCAGCTCTGTGATAAATGCGGCAGGATCCGATCTTCACAGTCAGGGCTCAAAACGCTTCGTATAAATGCTGCTGTGCCTCAGTTTCAAGTCTGTTGTGAACCTGTCCCAATATAATACAGGCAAAGAAAGAAATGAAAACTATATTGGATCTGAAAGCAAACATGCGACCTGCAAGTGAGCACTGCTACAAATATTATGAGAAAAGATTAGCCAATCAAAAGACTGAGTCTGCATAAAAGTCCTCAAGGTACAATAGCAAAGTCTAAAGTTCAAAGAGAGGGAGGAAAATGGTGAAAAACTAACCTATTACTGTTTTTGCTGGCAAGAAACCTTGAGGAGTGGACCTCAAGGAAAAATTAAAATTATTTGACTCTTAAAATCAAAGGCTTGTATTTGGTTAAAGGACATGAAGGACATGTGAGAATGTGAAGTGCAAGGGAACGTGGGTGAAATGAATGTGGCGCCTTCATTAACCACATTAAACTTTGCTCTCACTTTGTATTAGTGCTTTTTGCAGAACTGTCACAGCATGGTGACAAGATAGCTTGAACTAAGAAGAAAAGAAAGCCTAGCAGATGGCTCGCATTAACACAACAGCTCTATGACTCTTTGGTGAATATTATGTGATAGATATGATACCCAGCGGAGAGCTGGCATACTTCAAAGATAATAACATTGTGCAAATACATTACAGAGGTGGAAAGTGTCAATAAAGAATAGAGGCTGTGTTAGCATGTGTTTAAATAAACATGAAAGCAGGATACTTATGTTTTATGCTCAACAGGCCAAGCTATAACATCAACTATATATACACATACCAAAATCACACATACCGTACATGAAGAGTCACTAAATGAACTGCAAAGGAAGACCAAAGTAAAGAGATGAAAGGAGAAGCAGCACTTTCTTTCTCTTTTTTAATTTCTATTTAAAAAAAGTAAGTTGTTTTGCACTTTCTATTCATCAAAGAATCTGTATTAAGCAGCAGCACAACTGTTTTCAACATTTATAATAATAATAATAAGAAGAAGAAGACGACGAAATGTTTCTTGATCACCAAATCAGCATATTGGAATGATTTCTGAAGGATCATGTGGCATAACTGCAATACATTACATTTTAAAATATATTGAATAGTTATAATATTTCACAATATTTCCATCTTTACTGCATTTTTGCTCAGATACTTGCATCTTTGGTAAGCATAGGTAGCAGTAACATGTATATACTGTATGTTTGTGTAGGTGTATATGCTGATATTTAATATAAAGTGTTTATTTACATAATTTAAACATCTATATTATGATGCTCTTCTAATTTACATGTACATACATTTTTAGCTATCAAATAAATCCTCTCTACCGCTGACAAATATGACAGTTATCTTTTATTTGAAACTACAGACAGAAAAGAAGAGCTTGTCTGAGACATCTCGATGTCTTATCAGGCGCGGTATTAAACAAATCTCGGCTGATTGAGCCATTTTGCTGAAACAATGGCTCCATTATGTATCATGTCACAGTGGCATCATCTAGACAAAATCCACATGTTACAGCAGATGGGTACCATTAATCTCCACCGAGGAAGAGAGAGAAAGCACATTTCGAGGGCACCAGAAAAGAAAGAGAGAGATGAGAAACTCTACTCCAGCCAGACATTTAGCAGATTTCACACAACAGCTCTTTCTGAAACTTGACCTTTATGTATGTTGAAATACTGTATGAACAGTTGTAGTTAAAAAGCTAAATATCAACTGTTAAGACCCGTTTACATGAAAAAAAAGAAATTAAAAAGCAAAACAAATACCAGACAAAAAGTCTACTTGCTAAATTATTCAATGTAAATGTTTCTTATACTCAATCTATTATTTATTCCTTTTTAGAATGCCTTTTCCACATGACACAAAAGTTCCTATGTGATTGGTTTGTTTTTCTTGGTGTGAAAAGACCATAAAGCCCAATTAAGTCAAGCATTGAATAAATTAAATTGAGAAAACAACCTTGTGCGAAATATCTTTGGACAACGCTGTTAAAAGGTCATATTTTGAGTCGGCAAACATGTCCAATTGTCACTTTGACTCATGTCTGAGTTCAGGACTGCGTAAGATGGCGTGACAACACGTGATTAAATCTATCCTATCTGATTACATACTTGCTGAATGTCGGTGACACACATAATCAACCTCAACCACTGTGAGAAAATTGCTTTGCATTGCACTGTGCAGCTATGAATGCATTACTTATATAAGGTGAGTGCAGCTGTATGGTATACAGTAGATTATTAAAACAGACCAACAAACAAAAATGATTAATAGATAAATACTGTTTTGTCAATAGCACAGAAGGCCTTTGCATTGCTAAAATGAAGCACTGCTAATGGATCAGCTATTGCAAATGATGTGGATGTGGCGGGGTATAAATGGTCTGCTATGCCAGTGACCCCTGTGTGTTGCTTTGTCAAAAGTATATATGTGACATAAAATACATGATTTTTTTTTTTAAGAAATTAACATTTTTAAATCAGCACATTACTTTGAGAGCATGCACTTTTGAATAAGTGTTATTTTAGTATCATTAAGATGCCACAAGTTTTCTTTTTTACTTTAAAATTAAAAAAGTTTTAGTCATTTTGGTGTGCATTTTTGTGAGTTTTATTCGTTTTTTTCCCACGTTTTATTAATTTTATTTCAGTTTTAGTTATTTTAGTAGAGTTTTAGTACCACATTAAACTAAATGAAACTGATACATTTATTTATTTCATTTATTTTTCTTCTCCAGTTTATTTTTGGTTTAGTTAACTAAAATAATCGTGTTTTGAAAAGTACTGTACTTTACTTGTACTTTTACCAGATTTTTGACTATGGACATCCAGTCTTGTCTACTTTGTAGCTTGTTCAGGTTAAAAAACCCTGCAAAATATAAAAAGCCATCCAGTCAGATTGGATCTGTCAATTGCTAGAGCATACCTTTTTATATTTAGTATGCATCAGGCAGACAGTTGAGACTACGTGGAACAAAGTAACCGGTTATTTATGAGCATAAATAAAGAACAAGCAATTACCAAATGAACTGCAGCAAAAAGCTGGTGCCAGAAGATTTAAGTGATGCGAGTGAACAAAAAAAAGTGTTACATGACATTCTCACGTTATTTACTTTCTAAAACTGTAAAACCTGTACAAAATCAACAACATTAGGAAATTAACAGATTTTTTTTACAGTGGTTTAGTGTAAAGTAACACTACAGTATCATTATTTACTGCTGAAGTCAAGCAAATATTAGCTTTTCACAATGCAACGCCGTGTCATCGAGTTCCAGTGACTATTTGTTTTTGCGCTCTGCATGCTCTCTGTGATGTTTCACTCAGAGTCTGGTTCGCATTAAAATACTCATTTCAGTAATGCAGCACAGCTTTAGTGAAATTGAATTAATTACCTAATGAATTTAATAATGATTCTGTCCCCTTCTCTCTCAGATTATTTCCAGATAACAGAGGGGTTTTGGGTTTCAGGGCAAGAATTGCTGAGACTCAAAACATGAACAAAGCTTTCAAATGAATGTTGCCTTGTTTGGAATCAATCCTAAAACAGCATGTAAGCAACATATACCATAAAGACGTCATAAAGAAGAAGAGTTTATTACTGTGGCTACTCATTTCAAAGTATTTAAAGTTGTGTTTATGTAATCTTCTTGTTTCTGATGTTGAGAAATGAACATTGATATTCATCGGAAACCATTCTTTCCGATGAATATCAATGTATAAAACACAGTGCTGCAATAACAAAGTTATGACGCCATTAAAATTATTCCATTATAATAATTAGAACGAGATACAGGGGTAGATATTTATGCGGATATGGTGTACACCTACCAAACACAATCAAGTGTTCACACACACACACACACACACACATACACACACACACACACAATGGCCAAAGATAATGAACAGCAGAGGTAGAGGGATTCTACAGAAAGCATGAGAGGGAATTAGAGTCCTGTGAGCTGAAGTGCTCTACTCGAGAGCTCCACAATGGCAGCCCACCCTTGCCTGTGGCACTGAGAAGGTTGTTTCCTGGGCAACAGAGAGCTGAGAGCAGGGCATCAGTCTCTGAAGTGTGTATGAAGAGCTGTGTGCCCAAGCCAATAGTTCACCTCAGGAACAAAAACACTGATGGAGTCACACACACACACACACACACACACACACACAATTTTAGTAGGATGTAGCCATTTCAAAAACTAAGCATTTACTTCTGCACCCAGCAGCAGCAACCCTATAAACATGTCAAAATGTCTAAAACACTGTGGAACACTGTTGGTGGATTGACTCAAAAAATTGTTGAGCTAATACAACAAAGGCTGAATGCGGAAACTTAAATTTCATTGTGTAGTTAATTTAAATAAATAAATAAATGATACATAGGGAAGCAATATGGCAACTCTATCTTTAGCATAACAATGGTAACATTAGCAGGTTTATGATTATTAACAGAGAAGATAATTTGCCATTTTTTACATCGACACTACCTTTCAAAAGTTTGGGGTCTGTAAGATTTTTGTAATGTTTTTGAAAGAAGTATGTTATGATCACCAAGGCTACATTTATTTAATCAAAAATACAGTAAAAACAGTAAAATTGTACAATATTATTATAATTTAAAATAATGGTTCCCCTTCAGGAACTTGAGCTGCGTCGAAACATTATGGGAACGCCTTCACCACGCTCTGAATCACGTGTGCAATCAGTCCAATGGATGGGCGAGACGTCACAGGCGGGGTGATGTAGCATCCAGGAAGCTTAAAAGCACGTGCGGTGGATACAGCGGCAGCTTTCTGTCATTCCGCAAGCGCTCTGTGTGTGTGTCAGTCTCTATCCATTTGTGAGTCTTATTTAGTGTTGTCTGTCCCTCACTATAAACCATGAGGAGTCGAGTGATAAGACAAAACACTTGGGCGAGAGCATACAACGTTTCAGACTGTGTGTTTCTCCCTACTACATTACGGGTGGGGATACACACAGTCTGTGCGTTGTCTACTTGGGAGGGAAGCACGCATAGTCAGCTCTCGATGGAGTTGACTGGCCGCATTACATGCGTCTACCGCTGCATACGCTTCTTTCTCCCAGACCTAAGAGATTGCCATGTGTTACACGGAGGTGGTCTCTTACATCAACCACCAGGGACGCTCTCGCAGTTCACATCCCTGGGCATCTCAATATGGGAGCAGACATCCTGTTGAGGCAGGGGCTGAGGCCCGGGGGATGGAGGCTTCACCCCGAGGTGGTGAAGCAGATTTGGAGAGTTTTTGGCGAGGCTCAGGGGGACCTGTTTGCGACACAGGAGACATCGCACTGTCCGCTCTGGTTCTCTCTGACTCATCCAGCTCCTCTCGAACTGGACGCTATGGTACAGACTTGGCCGAGGCTTCATCTGTATGCCTTTCCCCCGATTGCTCTGCTCCCGGGAGTTCTGGAGAGAGTACTCTGGGATGGGGTCCGTCTACTGCTAGTGGCTCCTTTCTGGCCGGGCCGAGTATGGTTCTCGGACCTGGTGTCCCTTCTCGACGGCTCTCCATGGGAGATTCCCATCAGGAGGGACCTCCTCTCTCAAGCGGGGGGCACCAGTGTTCACTCACGCCCGGAGCTGTGGAAGTTGTGGGTGTGGCCCCTGAGGGGGCACAACTCGTAGCTTCCAGTCTCTCAACCGAGGTTGTTGAGACCATCCTCCAATCCAGAGCTCCCTCAACGAGGAAACTGTACGCCTTGAAGTGGAAGCTTTTCACTTCTTGGTGCAGAGACCACCCGCTCGACCCAGTTAACTGCCCAGTTGGTACAGTGCTGGAGTTCCTGCAGGCCCGATTCTCTGCAGAGTTGATCCACTCCACCTTGAAGGTCTACGTGGCAGCCATTGCGGCCTACCACGCCCCTTTTGGTGGTCAGTCAGTGGGCAGACACCCCCTAGTTACATGTTTCCTGAGGCTGAGGCCTCCAGTACGATCTTGCGTCCCCCCGTGGGACCTGGCTGTGGTGTTAGAGGCTCTCTGTAAACCTCCTTTCGAGTCTATAGAGGAGATATCTGATCATCATCTTACTATTAAGACTATCTTCCTTCTGGCGATTTCTTTTCTAAAGAGAGTTAGGGATCTGCAGGCCCTCTCTGTGGCCTCTTCTTACCTAGACTTTGCGCCCGGTCTGGCCAAAGCGTTTCTCTACCCTCGAATGGGTTATGTACCTAAAGTTCCCTTCTCTACACCACGGCCTGTCGTACTCCAGGCCTTCTGTCCTCCTCCCTTTCGGGAGCCTAACCAGCAGAAGCTTAACTGTATGTCCACATACGTCCACAGAGCTGCCCTGTGGAGAAGGGCGGACCAACTGCTAGTGTGCTATGGTCCCCCCAAGAGAGGTCTTCCCGCTACTAAACAGACCCTCAGCCGGTGGATAGTGGATGCCATTTGCATTTTTTATGAGTCCTCTGATTTCCTCTCGCCCTTGGGGGTCAAGGCTCAATCTACCAGAAATGTGGCCTCCAAGGCCTTTCTGGCAGGTGTTTCTATGCAGGGCATCTGCAAAACTGCGGGTTGGTCCACACCCCTAACGTTTGTCAGGTTCTATGGCCTCGATATCCGAGCCACTCCGGGCTCTTCTGTTCTCTCGCCCTAGCTGTGCTCTTCCACACTAGGCACGGATTTGTAAGTCTAGTGGCTTGGGCATACTCTTTCCCATAGTGTTTCAACACAGCTTGAGTTCCTGAAGGGAAACGTCTCTAGGTTACGCATGTAACACTGGTTCCCAGAGGGAACGAGACGCTGCGTCTCAGTGTCATACTTCCGGCATCTCTGCAAGCGTTTGCTTCATTTCCCAGAAGCTGCCGCTGTATCCACTGCACGTGCTTTTAAGCTCCCTGGTCGATTCGTCACCCCACCCATTACATCTCGCACATTCATTGGACTGATTACACGTGATTCAGAGCGTGGTCACGCTGAAGGCGTTTCCATAGCGTCTCGACACAGTGTCTTGTTCCCTTGGGGAACCAGGGCTACATGCGTAACCTAGAGACGTTTACTGTTTTAATAAATTTTTTAAATATAATTTATTTTTGTGGATTTTCAGTAGTCAGTACTATCAACGTTGACAGCTGTGATGCTTATTTTTTGCGGAAACTGTAGAACATTCTTTTTCAGATTGTTTTTTTAAGTTAAAAAGTAAGTTAAAAAGAGCAGCATTTATTTAAAGCATACTGTTTTACTGTCACTTTTAATGTATTATAATGCAGAATAAAATTATATATATATATATATATATATATATAGACTCAGTCAGGTCCTGGTGTTCCATTACATTTTTTATAGTAGGACATTCCGATTTCAGAGTTGAATTGAATGCAGATACCAATATTCATGTTTATTGTTAAGTTATATGCTGTGCAATACTTTAATAATGAAATACTCTTCAAATGGCAGCACAGTAACTACTATTCACCATAGCCTACACCAGGGGTTTTCAAACCTGTCCTGGAGGACCCCCAGCCCTGCACATTTTGTATGTCTCCCTCATCTAACACACATGATTCCATTCATCAGCTCATTAGTAGAGACTGCAAGAACTAAATTGGGTGTGTCTGATTAGGGAGACATACAAAATGTGCAGGGCATGGGGTCCTCCAGGACAGGTTTGAAAACCACTGGCCTACACTACATATTGTAAGTTCAAACAAAAAGGTAGAATTTTGCATGCTAATGAGCGCTACTGCTAGCTAGTAATAATAATGAAATTCAGTTATGTTGATATGTAATTTCACTGCATTGTAATCAGTATTTGATTTTACAGTTTATTTTACTCTTAGCAAAACAAATTTTCAATGTTGGACCACTGTCTACAATTGAATTAAAGGAACAGTTCACCCAAAAATGAAAATGTTGTCATCATTTACTCACCCTCATGTTGATCCAAACCTGTACACATTTTTTCTTCTGTTGAACACAAAAGAAGATATTTTGAAGAATTATGAAGAACCAAGCAGTTGATGGTCCCCACAGAATTCCATAGTAGGGAAATAAACACAATGGAAGTCAACTGTTTGATTACCAGCATTCTTCAAAATATATTCTTTCATGTTCAACATTAGCAAGAAACTAATTTGGTTTGGAACAACATGAGGGTGAGTAAATGATGACAACATTTTCATTTTGGGATGAACTATTCAGCGATTTTTTTTTTTTTCAGATATAATTTTCTAGATACTTACAAGACAGACAGATAAGCTGAAAATGAAACGTCTGAATGTCTACACAAAACAATCAATGTCCTGACCTTCGAATCAGTATTCAGGACCCGTCTGGTTTATTCTCTTCCTTTTGTATGTATTATAGATCTTTAAATTAAATTTTCCTCACCAGAAAGTTTTGCCAACAGCACTGTGTTTAAAGCACTAAAAATTCCCACAGCAAAATCTTGACACCAGTCTTTCACTTTGACACATAACATTCACTGTCACATGCTTCCCTTTGAAAATGTCCTACCTTTTTTCAAAGAGGGAACGTGTCATTGTCATCTTTTGCCTCTCTTGTTTACTTATTTATTTTGGATCTGAGTCGGACTACATTACCTTCCATCCAGAGTTGCGAAGTAGCACTTTCACACACATATTTCTCTTTAACACACACGCGCGAATGCACAAAAACTGTCACCTTCCACACGCTCTGTCAATGGGGACTGCATTAGAAAGCAAGATAAATATTTATAAGCCTTCTAGAAATTTCCAAGATGTTGGTGGTAAAAACATCTTTCTTTCTCTATCCTGCTAATACTCACATAGACACACATCAGTATATTAGATAAACAGGCTCTCACTAGAGCTGACATTCTTAAGGAGTTCAGTGCCAGCAGAGACGTGTTTAAGCACTTCTCATGCACTCATGTCCTGTAATGATGTGCTTAAAGAGAAGCAAAACCATCACTCATTCTCAACTGTTAACTCAATGAAGTCCTGCCATATATACATGCACACGCAAAATAGCTCTTGAATTATATAACGAAGGTCAAAATGCTCTTATGCTTCTGGAAACTCTTAAATGAATGATGTCTGACTAAACTTTGTTTCTAGCCGTAAGTCAAGATATTGTCAAATTATACTGCATATGTATTGTTAAGAATGTCATATACTTTAGAGGACAAAATGTATTTCCATATATTTAAAAATTTTCTTAGTTAATTACAAAATGCGTGTGAGAACAGACAGAAGAAAAAGAACTGTAGCATGTATCAAAAATGTCAGGCAATTCCACAGATACATAATACTATTCATAGGATCTCTCAAAATGACCTTTAACTTGACAAGAAGAGTAAATGTGCTTGAACTGATATCAAAGGCAGATCTCTGATAGAACAGGATATTTCCACTCAGAGTAGAATTCCAACATATTAAAATGGATTTAGACAGATGTTTATCATTTTGGGGGCAGTCGTAGCTTGTAACCTGAAGGTCACGGGTTCGAGTCTCAGGTCCGGCAGGAATTGTCGGTGGGGGGAGTGAATAACCAGCGCTCTCTCCACCTTCAATACCACGACTGAGGTGAGACCCTTGAGCAAGGCACCGAAACCCCAACTGCTCCCTGGGCGCTGCGGCAATATGGCTGCCCACTGCTCCAGGTGTGTGTGTTCACTACTGTGTGTGTGCACTTGGATGGGTTAAATGCAGAGCACAAATTCCAAGTATGGGTCACCATACTTGGCCACACGTCACTTCACTTTCACGTTAATGTTGCCGGTATGTGCACTTCAGTGACAAGCTTTATTCGGAGGTGAAATGAAAGCAGGGCACTATATAAATTAAATGTTCATGATATATCTGTTTTGTCTTTTTGGCAAAAAAATAAATACATATAAAATACATATAAAAATAATAAATTAAAATTAAATTAAATTAATTAAAATTAAATTAATTAAAATAATGTATGTTTTTGAAAGAATGCTCACCAATGCTCAACCAATTATTTGATTTTATATACAGTATATAAAGCCAAATGTTGTTACAATTAAATATTGCTGTTTTCTATTTTAATATTTTATTATGCAGTTAATTTCTGTGATGGTAATGTGAATTTTCGACAACCATTACTCCAGTCTTCAGTGTCACATTTTCAGCTGCATACAGTTCACAGAAATTACTCCACCAATAAAACACAGACATTCCATTCGCTGAGTAGAAAAGGTCCTGACATTTATGGGAATTTTCCAGCTGAATAAAAGCGGCCAGACATCTTTGTGCATTCACCGCTGAGGCTCAGGCAGTCGCAGTGACATTGAACATCGTAATAAGAGCTTTTCAATAGTGAGCAAGAGCGAACGAGCTGTGCCTCATCAGCACAATGATAATAGCTCTCTTTTCATCCAAATTATAATTACACATTAATAGAGTGTATAAAAGCAAAGCCATTCACTTGTGCTCTCATGAAAACATTAAGCATTTTGTCGTTCCCCTGGTTGGGCTGAGTCAGATACATAGAGTAAATGTACACGCATTTCTAGAGTCTCTCTCTTTCATAGACTTCACTGGCCAATGGCATTCAAATTGCCTATTATTGTCTTGCTGGTGCTTTGTTGGAGATTAATCGCAGACATTCAAAACTCAATGAGACACATCTGCAAACATTATACAGGACAGTTGAAGCCAATCAGGATTCAGAAAGAATGGGTAATCGGGAGATGCAGTTTATGTCAAGCGCTAGATAACACTAAAGCAGAAAGGGTGATATAAAGACGGGAAGGTTAGAGAAAAGTAAAAAAAACAATAATTCTAGGACAAGGTGAGCATATCCCATAGTGCACCAGGGGAATGAGCACATCTCCTCTGAGAAATCGCCAAGTTCTGTTTTCCTCCTCTATGAAGGACAATAAGACATGTATGTATTGCTCTCGAGAAGAAAAGAAAAAAAAACAATAGAAGAAAACATTACAGAGTGATTACTACCACATGATTTATGGTGTCTAGGCAGGTACATATTTTTCTCTGCTGTTACTATTCTAGTCACAAAGACAGCAATGTTTTGAAAGCGTCAGTGTTTACACTCTTCAGGAAGTCAGTCTACCTAAAATTGACTTTGCATGTTATACTGAGAAAGGAGACGCTATCTTAACAACCTTTCAACTTAAAAGTTGAATTGATTAAATGCGTGTTAAACTCAAGTGTGCAAACATTAACAGTTCAATCGATCTCTTCCTGAAGTGAGGGTGTGTATGTGAGGGTCTCTGGCTCTAGCGTGGGCACACCCCTGGAGAACCTCAGCCAGATCGGACTGAGCTCCGTCTCTCGGCCTCATGCTAATGAGCCTTTCAGTGTGTGGGGTGTCCTGTGATATGCACACAATTTCCACTTAAAAGCAGAGAGAAACTGCTCTGCCCTTTCCACTTAATGAGATGTTAACCTGTCTGCTCCCCCTGGACCCACCCCACTCCACTCGCATCCTCTCCCGCTCTGCAATTCTTTCCAGTTAGTTTATTTTTAGAGAGAAGAAGGAGCGGGTCACCTCTAGCCCCCTCACTCCACACACACACTAGGTTCACTCAGGGGATGGGGCATTGTTGTCTTTAGAAAAAGTGTAATTAATTAATTCAACCTGGTAATTAAGCATTTGCTTGGTAAACAATACATTTAAGTGCCTTTGGAAAGCACTCTGGTGTCCTGAAGGACCTCGGCTCTTGGTCTGTAGTTCACTGCCTGCATAAAAGAGAATTAAAACCAGCACAATAACAAACATTTAGAGCCTTTTAGACATGCATATAGTTTACACTGTCATGCTAATTACACTGGCGCCATGTCTCAGGTAAAAAAAAGGTCTTTCCTGAGCACAGGTCATGTCACAAGGGAGTTTACAAAGCATTAGGTACTAAACTGAAAGTTTAAAGACTTGATTCTGATACTTCTTTTGTTGAAATGTGTTTAGATATTATGGGCAGAACACAGGCAAATGCTTTGTTGAGAACATAAACGCTGTGTGATCATCCCCATGTGTGACATTAATGCCCAGCTAAATATTAAATCTCTTTTATGAGCCATAAGGAGAAATTAATGTGCAACACTGCGAGTTAACTAAAACAAAAACAGACTAACAACCAGTGTAAATAATTAGCTAATTAATATTGTAATGATGGTCTGAGCTTATTGTTCTAACTATAATAAATAAGATGATACAATTTGATATCACAATCAAAACTGACTAGAAAAATCCTCTTCCTTAATATTTAAAAATGAATGGACATGCAACAATCTTGCATAAAGAATGCTGTCATAAATTAAAGCTAAATATTTACGTTTAAAACCTAAATGTATTCAAATAATATCATTAGAGTAAAACATAATATAATATGATATTAATAATCCATTTTATTACTAGAAAAATAAAATGAACAAATTATATGTGCAAATGCAATTAAAAGACGGAAAGAATCAAAATAAAAAAGGTAGTAAAATAATACTGCAGACAAAAAAAGCTGATGTTATGAAATGCAAGAGATTTGGTGTCATGATACTAAATATATGCTACCTAAAAAAAAATTTTTTTTTACATTTAAATAAAATACAATTATTTATACATGTACATATTTAAAGGTATGTCCTAATTATTAAAAAAAATACTGTACACCTTATATTCATAAATCTTTAATCTTAATCAGAATAAAGTCTAAGGCTTTGACAAATATTGTATTAAAATCAATATAAGAAAAAAAAAAGAGCTATAAACAAAGTAAAAAAGAGTTCCTAGGACTGGAAGTGAGAAACTACTTTCTAAAATCTCAAAGAGATAAGTGCAATATACACACATTTTTCATTCTTATGAAAGATGGAGGAATATAGAAAAGCAGTTACGCACTTCAAAAAGAGCCTGAGAATAGACGTGTTGGGCAGCTGCCTTTCATTTGGATTTTTTCACCTTTGTTTCAATCCGTAGTTTAAGAGCGTCCAGCTGCAGAGTTCTTCAGCAGGTGCCATCTTCTTAAAAGCATTGGAAAGTGTTAAAACTGCTACTCTACAGTGTCTCATGTTCTATTCCTGTAGCGCCAATCCAGCTGCTGGAGTTCACACAGGTGTGGGAGTGTGTGCACGAGTGTGAACTCTACAGCTCAACTCTATAGCACTGAATATGCCATAATCCATCGCTATCTTTCTCCAATACTGTGCATTCTCGTTTTGTTTGCCAGTTTGATACATGCTGATGCTCTTAGCAAATATAAACTCATCAGCCAGTTCTGATCGTACAGAGAGTGGCTTAAACCTTAAAGGGATAGTTCACCCAAAAATGAGCCAACTATAATTTACTCACCCTCATGTTGTTCCAAACCTCAATGACTTTCTTCTGTGGAACATAAAAGGAGTTGTTCACATATTGTTGTACACGATACTTTTGTATGGCTTCAGAAGACACAGAATATAATTTACATATCTTATGAACTACATTTGTCATGATTTTTTAGTTTACTTACATTGGATGGAAAAGAACGGTCATGATATTTAGAAAAAAAACATATTTGCTTTTGTGTTCGACAGAAAAAAAAAAAAAAAAAAAAAGACATTTGCTTATTGCAAAAACAACATCAAACTTTAAGGTGGTTCTGAAGAAGTGGATACAACTGTACTAAACTGTAGTGATAAAACTGGTGACAAATGCCAGTTTAATAGCAAAAATAACAATATTAATAAATAAAACATTTTAAGAACGTTAATTAGCTATTAGTTTTGTCATATGTAAATTACACCTAAATTATATTCTAAGATTTTGTTTTATGACAAAAACGTTAAAATAAAAAATAAAAAAATAAACTTCAAATAAATGTTATTTATTGTTTATTTATCATTATTGTTTATTGATATGTATTTATTATTTAAAATAATGCTGAAAAATGCATCAGTTTTCACAAAAACACCAAGCTATTTTAATAAAATTAAATATTACTGCTTGTCACGAATCCGGTCCATGAACTTTCCTTTTCATTGACTCTCGCACCACACAAACTGTTGCATAGCACCCCGGACTACATTTCCCATCATGCATTACTGATTGCACTCAGCACGAATTGCACACACCTGTTTACACTGATTGCACCCAGCTGTTTCATATCACTCCCTCACTATATAACACTCACTCTTATCCCTTCCCTCTGCCGAGTAGTGTTCCGCATTTATCACTCCCCTAGCGATAGCGACTCTACAGAGCCCTCGTTTGTTGCCTTAGCCTTAGCCCTAGTCATTTGCCTTAGCCTTAGCCCTAGTCGATTGCCTTAGCCTTAGCCTTAGCCCTAGTCATTAGCCTTAGCCTTAGCCTTCCCGGTTTCTGATCTTCGCCTGGTTCCCTGGATTCTCCCCTTTCGTCTTGCCCCTTTTGACTCAGTCTGCCGATCGTCGACCTGCGCTAGCCCTAGGACGATTCTTGTGTTTTGCCCTCCATATACCTGTTTGCCATCTGACCTATGCCTGCTGTATGACCACGTCTCTGTCTTCTCCACAAATAAAGCTTGCACATGGATCCGCAAGTCTCACGTCTCGTCAGCCCCGTAACACTGCTTTTGAGTATTTTTCAATAAAATGTAAAAAAAAATTATAATAATAAAAAAATGATACAGACTTCAAACTTTGTGTATTTTACTCGCTATTTTATACTTTCCAAAAAATTAAAATACTCTACACTTAAAACTTCCAAAAACCTCTATGGTGGCAGGCAGATTTTTTTTAAAACGGCAGTTTTGAAAATAAAACTTCTGCTATTTTGGAAGTTATTCATTTAGATTGTCCGAGGAAAATTTGTAAAATAGATTTACAAAATATCAATGTGTGATGTCTTTGACTTTCAGTGACTCTCTCCCTCTCTCACACACACAAACCCCCTCATTGAGCTCACAGTTTGGGATCTGTTCAAATGCTGTCTCGCCTTTCACATAATTTGCCCTTTTGCAAAGGCACTAGGTAAGAAAGCAACACAGATAAGTGGAATAATGGAGAGATTGAAATAAAGAGAGCGAGACAGTAGCGTTAACGGTGTAATTGAGAGAGAAGTGCTGATAAGAGCTCAACTCAGCCGTCGCACCCTAAACCAGTGTCCTGTTTCATCCCTCCCCTCCTCTCCTTTATTCCCCTCTCCTCCGCTTCTTTCTCTCCTGCTCTGCTCTGCTGACTACATGCTACTGGAGTTAACTGATAACTTGACGGCTCCATTGACTGACTCCATCTAGGCGATGTTGGTCTATTTTCCCCCCCTTTCATCTTTTCTTTTCTTGAAAGTGTGTGCGAGTTCACTTCGAATACAAGGAGCTCTTTGTTGACGTGTACTGTACATGTACACCGAAACCTTTATGCCAAAACAGGTATAGAATTTGCTTTCTGCCTGAGAGTAACCCACAAGAATAATGTCCCACTTAACAGTGAAACACTCCTTCAGCGGGTCATTCCTGTAACCTAAACATTTGTAAGGGATGGAGGCCTCCACCGGGGTTCAGGTCCACCAGCTGGTATTTAAAGGGTGGAGGGCGAACGAGGGAATGATCTGAGGAGAAAGCTGGGTATCAATGCTCACAGGGGTTTGTAGTTTGTTCTGTTTATTTATCCACTCTCCTGCCCTCGCCCGTGTCTCTTTCTCTCTCCCTCTGTGTGTCTCCTGCCCTCCAGGCTGGGCAGGTTATGTCTGTATGAGCTAAGAGAGGAAGGAGAGGAAAAGCTGACTTTAGCCAGACAAGGTTAATTCTGTTTTCCTTTCCTCTGTCACTGCCAAGAGAGGGAAAGAAAGGAGGAAAGACAGAAGAACACAAGATAAAACAAACAATAGAACAGACAAAAACAGAAAACCGAAGTTCTGTATAGGAAAAACAGCAAAATTTTGATTTGGATGAGCTGCATTCAATGCAATGCACCTTTTAACCGTTACTTGGTGTTTATTCTATTTATTAACGTTACTATTTTTAAACATAATATTTTATTATGTTGCCATTTCTGCCATTTTGTTAAAACAATTAGGCTCATGACTAAGAACACCACCTACCATAATTATTTACCAAAAACTAAGTTCAAGTTTTCATTTAGCTAAAAACTGAAATCAAAAATAAAATTTTGGTAATTGCATTTGGGTAACTAAACTGGGTATGCTGTGGGTATACTTTTTACATAGTGAACTTTCATTACAGAAGTGTTGTATTTTATTTTTTTTGTACCATTACCATCAATTACCATCACTAGTAAAATAACTAAGATGATTTCTCATGGCATATTTATATTGCAAATGAAAGCAATGGAATATTTATGTAGCAAAAAGAAAGAAAGAAATGTGCAATTATCCTTGATTATTTGTACAAAGATGGGACAATTTGTTTTGATTATTGAACTCATCTCTCAAATGATATGCCACAGTCACAGTCATTCTATGAGAAGTGACGTTTATGGCAGAGCTAATGTCAGTGTGTGCCAGTCATGTCTAATACAGTTTGACTGAAAACAGTTTTACAGGAAGTTGATCTGGACCAGCTCAGATGAAATTATATCAATATAGCATAAATAAGGCATGGTATGTACTGTCATATTTGAACTCTAAAAGGAAATTACATCAGAACTGCTTGATACATTTTGGGTAGAGCAGAAGAGTTTTTTTTTTTTTCTGCATTGGGAAGCTTGGTGTTTTAGCCGTGCATAAAATAAAGAATCAGAGATAGTGTCTAGTCACTATTAAAAAAATTATAAATCAGGACAAATAAATGACTCATGCCCGAGTCTTCTGAAGTCATGTGATAGCTTTGTGTGGGCAGAAAAACTGAAATTTAGGTTGTTATTCATGGGAAAATTCACAATAATCCAAGTTTTACTCTCCATGGAATTTTGGCATCAATACTGACAAAATTTACATTTATGCATTTGGCAGATGCTTCAATCCAAAGCAACTTGCAAGAGTGTCATGCTCTACTGTTCGAGCTACAGGAATGACATGTCGACGTGTCTTTATTTAAAGCTTTGGCGGAGAAAGAATATGACTGAAAACAAGTATGTTTAAGTCTGTTCTTCACACTAAGCTACTGTATAATGTGGTATTACAGGAAATAATGCACAAATCAGACAGATAGCGTTTACAGTTTTGTAGCCGTCCTTGGAAAGAGCTGCATACAAAATTCTCTTTTTGTGTTGCATAGATGACATGAGGGTGAGTAAATAATGACAGCATTTTTATTTTTGGATGACCTACTCTATTAACTGTGCTGTGAATTACTTGTTAAGAGGGAAAGCTTAATGCCAGTTTCACTGATTTGCTGTGCTGATAAGCAATCGATCCATCAATTAGTCCGCTTTCTCTGTTCCCAGCCCTCTGCTTGATCTAATGTCAACAGGAACCACGTGTGATGCAGTTGATGAGAATGTCACATATGAGCTGAACTACTGAGATACAGATCTGGACAGAAATCACAGGGTGGTATCCTAGACCTACATGACACTGCCCTCTTAATGACAACTCCGGAACAATTCCCAGAATGGGAAGAGACTTAAATGCTTGTCACTGACCTTACTTTGAATGATTCACCCATATTTGAGCTTTTCATCCATTTATTTATTTATCAAAATGTCATAACTTGGCTACTCACTTGTGCAAGCTTGACTTTAAAGTTCACTATCATGTCATTTGAAAGCTGTATAACTGACTTTTCTTTGTAAAACACAAAATAATAAAATAAAATATTTCAAAGAATGTTTCAATTGTTTTGTCCATATAAAGTCAAAGCAGTCCAAAGAAACACTGAGGCCCATTGACTTCTACTGAATGGAGAGAAAAAAAATCAAAATATCGGAATGTATTCTCTTTAATACATGTCTAGAAATTATCTTTAATATGTAGTTTGATTAAAAGGAGCTAAACTAATTCTCATCTCTCTGTAATTGTTGTAAAGACGTTTCAAACAATATAAAAGGAGGACCTGGGTTTAAGAATAAAAAAAAAAAAAGAATTGTAATGGTCAATAAAACGGTAGACAGAAACCACAAAAAGAGAAAATAGATGACTGAACGTATGCACGGCGTACCGTATTCTTCTGCATCTGTTTGGGCCTTGTGTTTTCATTCTGTCAGCGAAAACAATGGTGCAGAAACAGACCCGTATGAAAACGACAGCTATATTTACCCAGCATTCTATCATATAGACACACGGCACATTCCTCAGCAGTGCTTTTGTCATAGTTGGCACACATATCAGCGGCACAGGCTGTTTTCTCAAACTTGGGGAAAAAGAGAGAGGAAGTAAAGTACAACTGAAAACAATGACATTACAGAGGGAGAGAGAGATGAAGGGCCGAGGCTTGAGGGAGTGATGTGGATTTCAACAGGAGGGAGAGGAAGGTGTTTAACTGTGCTCCTGCAGATAAGCAGTGATTAAAGAGCATACCGGAACACTGCATGTGTCGGCGCAGTCAAGCTTGCTCTTCTGTCTTCATTGGCCTAATGGTTTCACTCGGGTCTCGTTGGGAGAATGATGCCGTTTCAACATGAAACTCCAGATGTTCCAATCTGAAACTCTCTCCTGGCCTGAGAAAACCTGAGGGAGGCAACAGAAAAAAGCAGATCATCAGAAAACTAATGACGGCGTGTCAGAACACAGCTGCGACCCGTGAACTCTTAATTGCTTAACTCTTTCCTATTCGCCCCACCTCAATTACCCCAGCAAATTGCACATGATTGAATGAGTGAAGCTCACAAACAAGCAAAAAAAGCTTCTTATTTTTATTCCGCCCCATCATTACACTTCCTTCCGATTATTTTCACTCTCGACTAGATTGGAAACGATGTGTTTGAAGTAGTCCTGCTGAAGGCTGAGGCAGCTGTTCTGAGGTGGCCTAAATTCTTTCAAGGATGTTACCACACACACATTCATTAATGCACGTGAACGCATTCTGACCCATGCAGAAATTATAGTTTGCGGCCAATGTGCATTACATAATTACTTTAGAAAAGTGTGTTACTTTTTCAAAATACAGGTAATACTCCTCAAAGCCAACCATAGAGCTTCAGCCAACTAACATTGAGAAAGGTGATTATTTAATATAAACATAATTATTCTCAATTTAAAAATAACAATATTGTGTTTTTTTTATGAGTGATGCAACGTAGGTTACTGAACTTCATCACTGACCATCCAGCATAATGTTTGAGTTTGCCAGACTCCATTATAAAATAATACTGCTGCTAGGGATAGTTCCCCCAAAAATGAAACTTCTGAATTAAAAAAAAAAAAAAACATACAGGTTTGGATTTGGGATGAAGTGGGGGTGAGTGAATGACAACATAATTTTTTATTTTTTTGGGTGAACTTACCAGGCAAGGTAATTGTTCAGTTAAATAAGAAAGAAGCAAAGACAGACACAGTTAATGGGTTGAAGTCATTAAAATAACAAATCCATGTTTGTTTCAAAGGGCCGACGATAAAAAACACAGAGAGTTGAAACTTTTCCTGCATTAAATAAACACTGAAAAACAGAAGTTGCGGCTGTGCAAACAAACGTTTGGCTAGAGATATGGACTGATGAAAGATAAGAGTGTTTCAAGTTCACACCGGTTTTCAAGCTGTTTGTTTCTTTGCCTCGGAGTTTGAAAGAAAGCACTGTATGACTGGAGACATGGCACAAGAACAAGACACGTTCATGATGATTGATCAGAATCACATTATGCATATATAAAAATGCTTAAAAAAAATGTAACTTGTATGTGCTCTATCTAAAATATTCCCACATTTATCTTATTCCATAGTCGACAGATACAGGATTTGCTGATGCTAGTTCAAGAGATGTGTTACTAATTTAAAAAAGAAAAAAAAATCTGACCTTTTTTTAGTAACTTACTCATAAAGACAGTTAGTTCCTTAATGATTCAGTGTTTTGAACGAATTAGTTAAATTAGTGATTCAATGACTCACTCAAAAGCAGTCACATGTATAGTTTCTAAATTTAATGTTAATTGACTAATGCTGCATACACGCCATGTTGTAATAATTGTAATTTCGAGATGACAACACGTGACGTTCTACTTGGAGCTGTTCACACCCTTGTACTCGGAACTATGGCAATGGAAATGCTTAAACATAGCGCCTAATGAATTTAAGGTTGTCAGGTGGGCTACAAGTTCTACGAGGACATGAACGCTTTTTACAAATTGGTATCTCGTAATCACGGTAATTACGATATGGCGTGAACACACCATAACTCGTAAAGACAGTTACTTGTCGCCACCTACTGGTTTAACTATGCAATCTGCTCAATGAGTCATTAAAAAAAATCATTCTGAAATGCTCAATCACAGACAATGCTGCCTCCATGTGAGTCTGGGAAACTCATACCTTCGGGTTTTTAGGACATCACACATTTAAGTTGCAAACATGACACCAAATCAAAACAAAATAATGATATAATGAACAATAAACTGCAAAAAAAAGAATGTACTCAGAACTTGTTAGTGAGACATAACCGACTTGATGGGCACAAAACAGTGAAGTCTCAGTGCTGCCGCTCATCCAGTCAGACAGGAACAGACTGTTTCTGTAAAACCCATTAACATTATCAGAAATTACATTATAAACTAGACATGGAATTTTATTTTCTTATCTCAAAATTAGTCCTGTAAAATCATATATTTTTAAAACAGAGACTTCTACAGTTAGATTTTTCCCCTGCAGCACATTTCTAAGTACTTAAACTGACAGTTTTACATCTTACCTCACGTTACAACACCTCTCTATGACCAAGCAGAAAATAAAAAAGATTGTGTGAGAGAGATGTGGTTAGATCTCAAAGTCAGAGGACTGCATTCCAATTATGATATATGTCTGTAGAGATTGCTGTCTGCTGATAGAAATTAATATTCCTGGTGGCATGTGAAGCTTCAGACAAACTGTCTGGGCGAGGTGATTTGTCACAGATCTTTTCACACACCGTTCTGAAAAGTAGTTCAGAGAAAAGGTAAAGAAGTTCAGACAAAGGAAGAAGACAGAAAAAAGATGCTGAAGAGTGTGAGTTGCAGAAAGAAGTGTTTCATGTGGCAAAGAGAGACGGCGAGAGATAGAGGAAGGTGGATACAGATACTAATAGCTATGTGACTCCCTTGACGGCTCAGTGGTGGTAATCCCTGTTAGTCCACAAACTGATACTGCAAGAATATCTGCGCACGCACACACACACACACACACACACACACACACACATAAAGCCTGCATTATGCTTTCTGAAGCAGCTTACATCTATGTGTGACTGACAGCTCTGGCTCTTCCTGGTTCCCCTATGTTGTCATTTACTTTGGCCATCTAAAGCTCCAGGAGACATCATCCTCCATACAGACCTGGAGATAAACTCATCCCTCTATACTTACACCTCTCTTTCTATAGGCAGCCACATCCCTCTCTGTCTCTACATAGACTTACTCTCTCCAAAACTTCTGGCGAACCGCACAGTATAAGCTCTTTTTCTCACACACTCTTTCACAAGCCAAAATGCTGGTAGATATTGAAGAGAACATAACTGAGAATGAAGACATATGTACTCTATAGAGAGATATACTGTATAAGCTGTTTCAAAACCAAGCTGCCTACCAAACACAAATCAAGGAGATTTGAAGAATGTTCAAATCCGCTCTTTTTTTATACAATCAAAGCATTAATCACACAGTGCTCTTGACTACTTGTTTCTGATTGGTCAGTTGTGGTATTAATATAAACATAAATATTTATAAAAATGTATGATTGCTCAGGACAAAACTTAAAAATCATTCAGAAGAAAAAAGTACCAGTAAGAAACTAATATGGCTGGATGAAAGTTCCTAAAATAGAGAAGGACAAGTAGCTTTCGATTTACAGATTAATAAACGTATTATGCTAGGCAGATTTTTTATTTATTTATTTAGTTTGAAGCTCTACTTAAAAAAAAAAAAAAAAACATTTTTATGCATTTAAAGATGCTTTTATCCAAAGCAACTTACATTTCATGTCTTTCAGTTTGTTTGTTAATGTGATGAATAATAATAATAAAAAAAAGTTTTGAATATGAATCACTACACAGTTTTTATTTGGTTAGGGGCAATGATATCAAGATAACATTATCCGATGACAACAAGCTGTCAAAATAAAATAAAATAAATATATTCCTTTGAACAATCAGGCACTCCAAACACAAAAGCTATTTTAAAAGCTGTTTTTAGCATGGGAAATTCAATTAATTCATCGTTGTATTTCATTCAATACTGCAAGCATTTGTATGCTTATTAGAATATCAAATTGCTTATTAGCTTAGCAACATGCAACCATAACTTTACTGGAATCAACTGTGAGCATTATCATTTATCAGTTCTCATGAGGAGTGCTAATGATGTGCCTGTGGAATCACTATGAGAATCACTGCCTATGTAGAGCATTTCAAATCACTCATTTATGAGTTTTCATTTAAGTATGGATGCTGTCATCGAAGGTAACTGCCTATGCAGACAACAAGCTTACTCAGTTTTGGAACAGAGCTATAGAAAGAGATATCTTGCTCTGCCACCCACCGTCTATCCAGTAGAGTCTGTACAGAGCATGACACTGAAGCAGACATCCAGATCAGAGCTGAACGTTTGTGTGTCATGTGTCTCTTCCTCATTCTTTTATTCTCTCTTTCATGTGATTATGGTTGATTTTCCTACCACCCTTGAGATTAAACGCCTCTGTGCCAATACAAATGTGTAAATGTAACCAAACACACAAAAATAAATGAATGCAAGAGGGCACATGCAAGATCTGGACTGTGCCGACAAAGGACCTTTGCGTTTACAAGTGAAACTTTTAATGGGATTTTGCTTTCTTGTATGTTCCTGGCCTTTTCTGAGCAGCAGCAGAACATATACCCCAGATAGACATTAGACGGTGCTTCACAGCAGTAATCACCTACAATCATATATTCATAGTCAATAAATATAGATTATGCAAAGATGAAGTGCTGTGGGCTTAAAGGCATAACGGTTATCAAGTTTAGCTGAACATCTGAGACATCCCTTGCCTCTGATACCATACAGCAGGAGCAAAGGTTTTATAGACCTATGCCCCAGATTCTTTAAATATAAACATTTCCCCAAAGATTTTATTTTGGAAGAGAAAGGCTGGGATCTAAAGACAGCAGAACAATGCGATCAACACTCTGAAGAACAAGGCAAGTGAATCTGACGATTGTGATGTGAATTTGAAAGCTGTGTTTAAATTATGTAATAGATTTGGTGGTTGACATCAGTGCAGATTAGGTGAAGATTTGGACAAGGAATGTCAAAAAAAAAAAAGAGAGCCTAGAGGGAAACTCCATGTGAATCTGAGTTTGTGTGAATGGTGTGTCATTGGTGGTCTCTTGTCAGAATGAGCATTTTCACAGTATATCACATGATGGAGGAATATTGGAGTCTGAAAAAGTAGTTAACAATAATTCCATATTGTCCAGTCTCTCATAGCCAAACCTTTTACTTTCCTTGATACCTCGAATTGCATAAAACCAGCCAATCAGATTTCTGTTTTGAGAAGTTGTCATTGTTATGTGATATATGCTTCAGATGGTCAGTGAATAGTCATATCTTGGACATAGTCAGTGTAAACGGGGAGTCTTTTTCTTGAATATCAGTAATTAGTAAAAATGTAGGCAGTTTGCTTATGTCTTAGCCTACAAAATGAATCATTTTTGTTGATTCATTGATTTGAATCATACACTTTGAGATGGATGAGATGAAACAAAGAGAGAGAAAGCACACAGTGGTTGCATTAGATTCAGGAAACTGCCAGGGAACTTTTGGAATCCATCTCTGTCACTTCAAATGAATTCTCCTCCAAGATGGCAAAGATGGATTACGTGTTGGCAGCAGCGTGACAACGCAGCATTACTGATCGAATACACATGCACACACACACTTTTTGTTCTATGATGGTGGAGACTTTCCATTCAATTCTATTCTATTGTATATGGTTCTGAATTAATGGCATTTTCCATCCCCTATCCTTCCCACAATATTTTTTTTTTCTTTGTGCAAGTCATTGTCTTGTGGAGGTGCAGTGATTTTCCAAAACTCAACCTCACATACGTTCAGATTATTTGTCTATTAAACTGTTTAGTTCATTATTGTTATACCTGTAATATAAAGTTCAGCTCATTTTGACTGGAATACTTGTTGTTATATGAAAAGATGCACTAACATTAAAAGGGTTTGGGTTAATAACATTTATTTTATTAATTATAATTTTATTTAGTGAGGACATTCCTTCATTCATTCATTTATTTAATCTATTTCAAATAAATCCCGTCCTTCTGAACTTTCTATACATCAAAGAATTCTGAAAAAAAAAACAGTTTTAATTATAATGTTGATAGTAATAAGAAATGTTTCTCAAGCACCAAATTAGCATATTAGAATGATTTCTGAAGGATCATGTGACACTGAAGACAATTACTGTTTTTAGCATATCTTAGATCAAATAAATGCACAAGGGACTTCTTTCAAAAAATATTAAAAAACAGTAGTGTTTCTTAAGTTCTGAAAGCTTTGTTTTATTTTTGAGACACATGATGAATAAATATAACTGTGTACCTATATTGACTGATAAGATTACAATAAGATGTATACAGCTGCTTATCAGTCCAGTATTGCTTTGACATTTCAGATATAATGATGTTTAGATGTAAAGATGCACTACAGCAGATGTCATGAAAACCAAGGAATGTAATGATCAATGGCATGAAAAAAAATTCAACTTTTGACATACGTAAATACAATCCGCATGTAAACATCCACAAATATACAGGTATCATGTCACACACTGAAGTAGGAGTCTGATTGACAGGGTCTGATTCCAGTTGTGTAAAATTACAGGAAAAATTAAAACCAGGGTCCTGGTGTGAACGTTAGATCGATTTATGCACTTTTTTTCTAAGTACACTCACACATATTTACCTAGCTATGTAATGCGACAAAAACCATAGGCCTGTACTGTTTTTGTATGAAGCTAATTATAATGACTAAAGACTAACTGAACAGACTAAATCCTATGCCTGAAACAACATGTGTAAATTATGTTTTTAACTCATTTTTACTTTTAAAAACAGGTGTTTTTAGATTTAGTTAACAATTTTGTCCACAAAATATAGCACACACACACACACACACACCATAAGATATTCAGCAATAATAGCCAAAATGGTCATGCCATTGTGTGTAAATGCGGCTTACTTGTGTGAGTGTGTGTCTGTGTGTACTGTATGTGTGTATTTGTGAGTGTGTGTATGATCTCGAGCTCTCTGACTTGGCTCTTTGACTGCATCAACAGTCGCCTGATCTGGTTAATCACTCACTGCTTTCTGTCTTGTTTAAATAGGCAGACGACCAAAGCCCTTACAACACTGACTGCAACTGTTGCTACAGGCGGCTGTCTGTTGCTAGAGAGACAGAGAGATAAACTGCTGTTTTATTTCATTTTGTTTGATTATTTGATAATTATTGTTATTTGTTTACAAAATTTGCACTGTTGTAACTTCATTTTTCTTACTTGCACTGCTTTGGCAATATGTGCAGTGCAGCTCAGAAGCCAGGAGTAGGTGGAAATGGTCATGCGAAACTAAATTATGACTGTTTTGGTGCAAAGAGCCTCGACTAACATGATAAGTGAACCTCACTGAGAGGGAAAAAAAATGAAATAACAAAAAATTACGATATGACCCCTGTAAAATCTCATAATGATGGACATCATTAATCATCTGTGATTGCTCAGCTAATTCCTCCTGAGAACAGCTCAGATCAGCTGTTTGTCTGGTCTGGAAGTCTGTGATCAACCAGCCATTTTTATGTCTTCAAACTGCCAAAGAATTTAGATTGAACACATACACACACACACACACACACACACACAGGCAGACTTACACACCCTTCAGACACATACACACTGACTCGCTACAAAAACATGCACATTAAGCTGCATTCTGCATTCCTCGCATCACGAGAACAGACGATCAGACACTTGACCTTTTCGACCAGACTGAGGTCACCCTAGAGGCTCGTCTCTCAAATGTGTGTTTGTGTGTGTGTGTATGCAGATTATTGCAATTCATAGAAATAAAATACATTTATTTAAAATACATTTAAAAGACATTTAAAAGAAAATAAAAGAATAATAAAAAATCTTAGTGACCCCAACCTTTTGAATGGACGATTGTGTCTGCTAATCGTTAGAATGTTTTTTTAATAATAATAATGATGATAATAATCATAATAACCATTATTATTTACTTTAGTTTAATTTAATCTTTATGTATTTTAATTTTATATTTTGACAATTACATTGTCTAATTTTCTACATTAACATTTCAATGACATTCTCCTTCAAATATCAATATCAAAATCAAATGAAAAATAAATCAAAATCAACTGTTGATGATGTACAGATCCATATACATTTGAATTTACTTGCATTTTAATGAGGGCGAAACTATAGAAACATCTAACAGATTAAAGTTTGGAACATCATAAGGGTGAATAAATAATTTGGCTACTCTATTCTATACAGTATTTAGGTGCATTATTCCTTTAATTACACTAGAGCCCCGCGCCTGCTTCAGGAACATCTAAAGCATAATTGCAGTTGTCAGAACATATGCGCGCGTGTGTGTGTTCCTCACAGACAGGTTCCTCATTTTCACCCAAGCAGTGCGTGCTTTAAAAATGTTCAAATCACGCTCCGGATCTGATGTAAGAGCCAATTTGTATGTGACTTGGACGGCCTCTCTTGAACGCGTTTCGGCCAATTACAGGATCAAGACATTCAGGGCAGCTCGTGAAAACCGCTGGGCTGCTGTGTTTAGTGTTTCTCTCTCAGACTTTAACCAAGCAGTACAGCACCTTGCTTTTACAACCTAAATGTGCATCCGCTGTGCTGGTGAGAAAGAACAGAGAGATTTAATCAACGGAGGGAAAGAAACAGACAATAAAAGAGGAAGGAGAAAACGGAATATTCCCCGCTGCTATGATTGTACAGTAATTAGACATCTGTGGGACGTATGTGAAATCATGACGCGCCCTGGAGAGCGCACACACGCCGCATACACCCCTGTAATCTCACACATGTAATGGAGGGAAATAATAACGTGTCTGCATTGAAAATGCTTGGAGATGGTGCATTAGCAAAAGAAAATGGAACACAAGCGCGTGTCTGGCGGCTAAAAGCTGGCGGATAATGACTGCTGCTGGATTTTCAGCCGAGATCTTCAAGCAGGACCACAAGAAGTGTGTTTTAGACAGGACATGAGGGGAATATCCATCACAGAAATTTACCATGTTAACCATATTTTACACCAAAACAGTTGCTACTATTTCTACCACTATAATATACAGTATAATCAATGTTAGGAATTTGAACAAACCCCTAAAATTATGTATTATTTACTATTTTAGCTACATACCTGAATAGCATGTCAAATTACATAGCTTGTTGAGTAGAGGTGTGCTTTTGCTTTTAAACTTGTGATATTCACCTGTCAGACAAGAAAAATAAAAAATAAAATCAAAAATCAAACGGTTTTCAGCCGTGGGTCCGGGGCCCACTAAGGGGCCTCAGCAAATTTCTTAGTGACATACAACTTAAATAAAATGCTAAAAAAAACAAAAAAAAAAACAAACAAAAAAAAAAAACTGGTGAAAAAAACTATAAACACTAAACTATTTGTATGATTTTTATTGCAACAGAAGTAACAGAGGTCAGCTTCAATAAAAGTGCCTTTGAATGTTGCCGTGAACAAAGTGGGGCTTTAGAGACAGAGAGGTTGACAACCACAGCCATACACTTAGAGTTAGAATATAGATAGAATATAATGAAGAATGAAGTCAGCAAGCAATCACCCAAAACACCCTAGAGACAATGCACTACAAATCACACAGACCACCATACAACTCTACAGCAACAACCTGGAAACCCTTAGTTAAAAATAAATTTGAATCTATCATAAGAACTGTAGTAAGTCTAGTATTTTGGCTGAATATTGTCCATGTGCATTGAACAAGTTTGTGATACACCATATCTTGAAGAAAGACTAACTCAGAATATGCTTTAGTGTTCTTTTCTTGACTGATTTCCTTCCGTTTCTCTTTCTTTCTGTCTTTTTCTCTCTCGTTTGAATCCATCCCAGAGTGCTTGAAAGGCGCAATTACCTTGGCGATGCTGCCACAGCAACCGGTGGCGAGATGCTTATTATGCACGGCAGAAATAGATCTGATTGGCCAAATGAAGCGCTCATTAGCTCCCTGTCACTCTCTCAGTGGCCATTAACGCTTTAGCTAAACTGACCATTAAATGAAGCTGCGCTCCCTCCATCTGCCCCCACTCAGGAAGATGAGGATGGAGGGATGTGGGAGAGGAAGAGATAGAGAGAAAGTAAGAGACGACTCGTAAACGACAGTTTGGGTTCTGTTTCTCATATGTCAACCTGAGTCCATTTCACAACAACACAGTTGAAGTAAATGGGGAAAAGAACAGAATATACTGTATATA
>NW_015506355.1:560887-565120 GCF_001515645.1 Sinocyclocheilus grahami
ATATATATATATAGTGAAAGAGTAAAGCATTTACTTTTCTCCAAATCATTGTGAGCTGCCTATGAGGCAACATTTTAGGGGAAGAGAGCTCCAGACGTGAAGGTTCTTCTAAAGCTGGGTAATTTAATTATGTTTCCTTCTTAGATACCTCCAGAGTCTGCACCAGAGCATATAAACTAGGGGTGCAGTTGTATTTCTAGAAGAGGTTCCCTCTCGGTTGAAAACGGTTTGGTGTGGGGTCACAGAGAGTGGCCAGACCCTCAGACTTTCTTATGGTGGACTGGATACGTCTTAAAAAAAAAAAAGCCTTATATAATATGTAGGGGTATTGTTTTTTATGTCTGGCAACATCTGTCTCTATGATGGCATTTATGTTTTACTGTATTATTATATTTACCTACTTTGACATTAAGATTAAAAGACAAATGCCTTGTCCGAATACCCACACTTGACTACTTGAGAGCATGTGCACGCAACGGGAAGTAAGTGCGCAAGACTGTCCCAGGTCTTAAAAACGCCAAAGCGCAGTTCCCTTAACGCACACTAAATCCACACTATCTCAAATACCTCTCCGGAGCACTATTCGAGGCTTAGCATATCCCATCATGCATCATGCTCTGGAAATAAACCATGAGACTTTTTGCTGAGAGGTCACGGAAACCTTTCCAATGCAAGTTAAATAATAATATAATAATTAGATATTACATACAATTTGGTAGAAAAAAAACAAAGTGTCACACGCTTTATTGGTGCAAAAATGACTAGTGGTGATTTTTATTTTGTACAACATTTGCTACTGCTTTTTATCACTTAGTTAGAAGCACCACATATTAAATTGTGTCATGTTATAGGGACTACTGAA
The DNA here is from genome assembly GCF_001515645.1 of Sinocyclocheilus grahami. Taxonomy (NCBI): domain Eukaryota; kingdom Metazoa; phylum Chordata; class Actinopteri; order Cypriniformes; family Cyprinidae; genus Sinocyclocheilus; species Sinocyclocheilus grahami. Next base: position 561,750 of record NW_015506355.1, read on the forward strand.
CAGGCATTTATTTAGGCATTTATTATAAATGCAAAGTATTAAAATAAAAATAAAGCTATATGTATACGCTTGCATTTTTACAACACTAAGTGCGTCCCTTCAGATAATGAAAAGTTCAACACACACTTGCGGTCTTCATCTTCACTTGAACACTTGGGGCAAATACAGGAAATACAAGGATAAGGCATATATCTGGGTTGGAGTATTATGCTGTTAGCTTAGCAACATGCTACCATCAAAGTCTATTAAAATCAATTGTGAGTTGAGTCTCCGCATAGATTGCTGCAAAAATGACATGTTTTCTAGGCCCATCTAGCACTTCTGTTTCATCGTCCCGAAATCAGTGGGTTTTTGGTTAAATGTTTGAAATAAGGCCTGTTGTTAACACAAGCTCAATATTTTCATATTTGATTATTCTACAACATAAAATACGTCAGTAATATACACTCCTGATTTTTTTTAAAGCTACTTGTCTTGAAAAAGGCAGTTGCTAACAAGTGGCTAAATGCGATTACAGAGGTTGAAGGGACATTAAACGTCATCACACACGAAAACTCATCTACTCACTAATCCACATCCACGGCCTCATTGTGTTTATAATCACATTCTTGCAAACTTTCAGAGAAAATGTTTTGTAAAAGACTGAGTTGTAAGCTTAGTGATGTTGATGTTAAAGTCATGTGACTGTGGTGTAGTTTGCTTATAAGCCAGCCTACATTTACTTCTACTGACTGAATTTGGACTTCAAAATACATAAAAGCTGTTAATTTGTGAAGATTATCATAATGAACAAAACATGCAAGAATCATAAACTTTTGTTGGTCACAGAACTTTTTTTTTCCTGCAACAATCCAAAAGCCAATGGAAAAATCTAATTGGAAAATCAAATTTTTGTTGAGGCAGCCATGATGCTAATTTTGAGGTTGAGCTACAAATATCATCACAGCAGCGCTCTATTTATGGTATGGAGTTGCTACGTATATAGATTGTTCCATTTCCAGTTTGGATGCTGCTTAGAAGACAGCTGCCTGTGTAGGCAGTATTCAGCAAGGCAGCTCACTAGGTTTTGGAAATGAGCTATTGTCTGTATACACACTACACCTGCGCCTCACGGTTAGTGCACAGCCGATGCTAATCAAATCTCCATAATGAAGAGATTCACTAAGTGAGATTTTACACACTTTTAGTCATTGGACATGGTGAGCTTTATTTAACGCATGATTAACAGGCTGTTTACTTCCAATACAGCATAAAAATGGCACAGAGAGTGGATTTCATTGCGTAAGGGTGTGCATAGCGATGTTTCCTGATCATATGTAGAAATACCTTGAGCTTCTTTTAAGTGCTTATTTTTCTTTTTTAGCTGAATTGCATGTGCATACAACATGTGTGTTCCTCATCAATGGCATTCAGGTGGATATCTGCTCTCTGTCCATGTCAAAGTTTGTTGAAGAAACACTCCTACATTTTCTGGTCTGGTCTGACCGGCATCCTGAGGGAGGGAGATGTAATTTTTGTTGAGGCAGCCATGATGCTAATTTTGAGGTTGAGCTACAAATATCATCACAGCAGCGCTCTATTTATGGTATGGAGTTGCTACGTATATAGATTGTTCCATTTCCAGTTTGGATGCTGCTTAGAAGACAACTGCCTGTGTAGGCAGTATTCAGCAAGGCAGCTCACTAGGTTTTGGAAATGAGCTATTGTCTGTATACACACTACACCTGCGCCTCACGGTTAGTGCACAGCCGATGCTAATCAAATCTCCATAATGAAGAGATTCACTAAGTGAGATTTTACACACTTTTAGTCATTGGACATGGTGAGCTTTATTTAACGCATGATTAACAGGCTGTTTACTTCCAATACAGCATAAAAATGGCACAGAGAGTGGATTTCATTGCGTAAGGGTGTGCATAGCGATGTTTCCTGACCATATGTAGAAATACCTTGAGCTTCTTTTAAGTGCTTATTTTTCTTTTTTAGCTGAATTGCATGTGCATACAACATGTGTGTTCCTCATCAATGGCATTCAGGTGGATATCTGCTCTCTGTCCATGTCAAAGTTTGTTGAAGAAACACTCCTACATTTTCTGGTCTGGTCTGACCGGCATCCTGAGGGAGGGAGATGAAGGGAATAATCAAAAGAGAGGCCGCATGGTGCTGTTAAGCTAATGTGTTAGACACCATTTAACAGACCATTTGCCCATTCAGGGAAAGCAGAATTGCAAAATTTAATCCAATCCAGCCTGGAGAGCCACAACACTACACCTGATTGTGAGACGAGGTCTCAATGCACTATTCACATTAGGTATAAACATTTTTGCCTGATGACAGAAAAGTTTCTTTGGGTGGAATTGTTATTCTTTGTCCATCAATGAAAGTTTACTGACCAATCACAGTCACTGTATTTACATATATCAGTGCTTTGGTGGCACTAACCAAACAAAGCTCCATATGTAGAAATACCTTGAGCTTCTTTTAAGTGCTTATTTTTCTTTTTTAGCTGAATTGCATGTGCATACATGTGTGTTCCTCATCAATGGCATTCAGGTGGATATCTGCTCTCTGTCCATGTCAAAGTTTGTTGAAGAAACACTCCTACATTTTCTGGTCTGGTCTGACCGGCATCCTGAGGGAGGGAGATGAAGGGAATAATCAAAAGAGAGGCCGCATGGTGCTGTTAAGCTAATGTGTTAGACACCATTTAACAGACCATTTGCCCATTCAGGGAAAGCAGAATTGCACAATTTAATCCAATCCAGCCTGGAGAGCCACAACACTACACCTGATTGTGAGACGAGGTCTCAATGCACTATTCACATTAGGTATAAACATTTGCCTGATGACAGAAAAGTTTCTTTGGGTGGAATTGTTATTCTTTGTCCATCAATGAAAGTTTACTGACCAATCACAGTCACTGTATTTACATATATCAGTGCTTTGGTGGCACTAACCAAACAAAGCTGTTGTCAACCAGCATTAAAGGCTGAATATTAAACTCCAGCCGTATCCCTGTTCTCTTTTTAAAATAGTTTTTGAACCCAAGAGTCCAAATTATTTTAAGTCAAAGGAAAAGAGTTAGAAGACTCAAGTATATTGGAAAGTGATTAGCAATTTGTTTGCATAAAATATGCAAACATTCCACAAACATCCACACTGTTTCCCTGTGTGAGACATGCAATTAATCCCCATGAACATTCTTTGGTCTCTATTTGGCACATATTTACACATGCCCCCTCTTACTTACACAAATTCCCAAATCATCTTTTACATGTGCATCCCTGCCTTTGCATCAAATACTTGAAAAAGAACATATAAATAGTATATATATATATATATATATATATATATATATATATATATATATA
>NW_015506355.1:567074-583048 GCF_001515645.1 Sinocyclocheilus grahami
CATGCCACGCCGAATTGAGGCAGTAATTAAAGCAAAAGGAGTCCCTACCAAGTATTGAGTACATGTACAGTAAATTAACATACTTTCCAGAAGGCCAACAATTCACAAAAATAGTATTCCTCAGCGACTATTTAAATTATGTATTTTTTTAGTGCAGACATGTCTTTTTTGTATGTAAATTAGGGTTATTATTGATTGGAACTTATTCACAAAATTGAATGGTATGTGCCTGCCACAGTTAATACTGAAGGAAACCAGGCGGTGAACAAAATGTCATTTAAAATAGATGTCTGTGTATTTTCTATTGATCACAGCAGCAATTACTCATCAAATGCTGGAGAAGAGCGTTATAACCAGCCAGAAAAATTCCAGCATGCGATAAATAAAAAATGCTAACAATAATGATGCTAATTCAGTTGGCATCAAATTCTGAGAAATCTGTGAATAAAGCATTAAGATTTACACTCAAAAAGAAACCAAAGATGATATTTCATATTTAGGTGTAAACATGTATTTTATGCAACAAGTTTGCCTGGAAAATATTGAACCTGTTTGAAGACTTCACTTAAAGGTCTTCAAAGAAATCAATCAATAAACTTCTTCATTCACAACCAACATGACCATCAAATTAAAATAAGTATTTAGAGAAAACACGTCAATAACACTATTTGAAACTGTTGAAACTGTGGGCGGAGCAATCTTCACTCCTCATCCATCAATCACATTTACAAAACAATCAGTTCCTCTGTCAGCAACATAATTAATTTTTTTTTTGGATCAATCCAGTTAACCTCCGTTTTCATCCCGAGCAGTCACAGAAATCAAATCTATTAAATCAACTGGAGGACTGAGCAATTCAGATCAAGATTAGAGGTTGTCAAGAAATATAATTCATTATCCCACTTATTCATTAACACTGAATATGATATAAATAACCAGACCCAAACTTAATCATTTTACCATTAGCTAATGTCTGTCATTTGAACTGCTGGAATATATTCCAGTCAATATCAATTACAAAATCTTAACGGAGTATCAAAGAGGACTGAATACCATGTTCTTTGGGCCAGTACCTATTTGAGAACAGGAAACAGAGTGAAGAATAGTGGCCTGCTGTACCACAAACCTCTGGGGTGCCACAGCTCTGCCCACAGCCAGTCACATGGTGCATGAATGTCTGTAATGGGGCGAAATAGTGGTGCTGATGGAAACAGTGTTATTTTGGGAAATCTAGCCATTCAATCTTTCTAGATTTCTGTCATTTAAAATGTTTAAACCAGGCTGTCTAAACACTTTGCTGCTGTCAATCAGCATGTGTCTTGCTTTCAGCCGGCTGTAGTAAACCGATATTAACCAGCATTAAACTTATACTGTTTCCCATGCTTTGGATTCCAGCGTGAATACATTAATGTTCATTTTTGTGGTATACTAGATGCTTTTACAGTGCTGCAGCTTCCTCCACAGAATAGATATTAGTCAAAATAGGTGAAAATATTCAGAATTTAGTACATTTGAAAATTTGACCCCTTGTGTACCACATGATAGTGAAGAAATGTCATAAAACATTTAAAAAATGTGGCATTAGACAGTGTTTTTTATTTATTTATTTCTAAGTCACAAATATGAGTTTACATGTGTGTGTGAAAATGTTGAACATGGACAAAGGGGTAGGAAACAGTAAAAAAAACTAAAAAAAATCTAATAAACAAAGCTATATATGCTAGATTATAACTGCAAAAACAGAATTATACAAACAATACGTGAATTATGAATATTATTAAAATTTGTAATATGGTATTTAAATATAGTATTTTTTGCTCGTTAATAAATAATGGCCTTTAAATTTGGTGAGTCAAACTACACAGCTAATGGTGAGCTTGAGGAAATTAGGTCCTCATTTTTAAGTTTCCTTAAGAGGTTTTTCTTTTGACGTGTTCGGCTCTTTAATAGAAATCTTTTTTCAATGTGACCATTATGTCTTTTTCCAGCTGCCTGTAATTGTATTTTAAGCCCTCGTTATTTCAACCCAGTAGCACTTCAAGGTTCGATATATAAAATCAAATTTCAAAAGTACAAAAGAGAATGACTAAATCCTTAGAATAAAATGAGAACCAAAAATCTAAAATTAAAAAGCTCATTTAAAATATTAATAAATACCATAATAGTACATAAATTATACAAAAATTATACTGCATCGGCCAAGGTGAACATTTCAAAGACGTGTGTTAAATGCGTGTTGATGTTGTGATTTGAATTTCTGTTCATCCAAAAGTAATAAAATAAAGATTATTTCATACTCAAATCAAACATTCTAAAAGAATAATAAGATAATAAAGCAATAAGCCCTGTGAAGCCGTGGTTTACAGTGAATTTATAACAGCTAAGGGGCGTTGCTAGGCACGATGTGAAGCGGAGTGCCTAAAACCCCCTTTAGCTGTTATAAATTCACTGTAAACCACGGCTTCACGGGGCTTATTGCTTTTATAAAACGGTTATTCCATTTTTGTAGTAAGGTTTCACAAAATAAAACAGAGCAAATAAAGTGTAATGATATTAATAAAAGCAGTATTCTTCCTCCAAACATTGTAGTTCCTCAGAAAAAGCTGTGGTTGCAACAAAGTGGTTGCCAAGCAACACACAAAGTAAACAAAGGTGTATGTTTGTAGAGTAATTTACAACAGCTTCGAACGTGGCTCAACCAATCAGAATCAAGGACCGGAACTATCGTTTTATAAATCAGAATATATAACTTTTCGTGCTGATATTTACCATAGTGTACATGCTGCGAACTGTGTCAAATTAATTTGTGAATATTTTTAAGATATTTAGTGCAACAAACTGGGCAAATGTTATAAATTGCATGCCATATATTGCATATCACTGATCGTGATTTTCACAGTTATAGACATTTTATAGAGATAGGCTAGTTTCACACTTCTCCAACTGTGTCCTATTATTTTGTCTCAGAGCTAACCATATAGACAGCGTGTTATTTATATATTAATACCGCCACAAGCCAGCTTCACCCAGAATGCTGTCTTTGAGTTCAACACTTTCTGTTTCAGATGATTTACTGCTTTCTGTCAGTCTCAGTGCTGATTCTTCCTGCAGAACGATCAACCTGTCAACCTCTTCCACATCTCCACCCGGGAGCCCTGCCTGAAGAACAGCCTTTCTTAGGCGTCCCCCATTCCAACATCACCTCCACCCCAGAGGAAACAGGAGAGGGGACGGATGGAGTTACAGTGGCCAGGCAGGGAGCAGGTGACCCGGGCTAGCAGAGGAACAGCCTGCTGGGTCTGAAGCTGGAATCTGGAGGTTCAAACTCAAGTGAATAACAACCTCTAGACTGAACAAACAGCAGGAGAGAGAGAGAGGGATGAAGGGACAGAATGAATGAAGAAAGAGATAGATTATTACAGTATTTAAAAGATAATGATGATGGAGCAGGGCCTTTACAATATTATCATTTGTTTTATTGTTAAAGCAATGAAACAGAAGTAGTAGACCTAAAAGTTCCTTTTTTATGGGGATGGGGGGGGGGATTGGATTTTCAGATGTAGGCATTACACTAAATTAAAAAAAAAGAATGAAAGCTTGTTCATGGCGACTTCAATTGCAGATATGGAGGACATTAAGAAGTTATCTGTTTAAAGTGAACGTGCATCATTTTTGGTACCACTAGCATCACCAAACGGAAAAAGAAAATTACTGTTTTCAAACAGGTATTCTGTTTTATATCTGGGATTGGAGAAAGTATTTTAAAGCACTAAAATAACTGCAAACTTTATCTTTAATACCATTATTCTCCCTAATGTTACAAATGCCACAATCAGCAAGTCTCTAATTAAAACACTACCTCTCATATACTAATTTTGGTGACTCAATGCGTTATATTTCACATATTATTAGTTCTAAAAAGAACAAGAACAAGAAAAAAAGTATAGATAAGTACACTTCTAATTGTACATTTTCCACTGAGGTAAGTTATTAGAAGATACCCAGCATCTCATTTTACAGGGTTGAAGAGAAGTTTAGAGTCTGGAAAGATCAGAGGATGAGAACTGTGCGAGTATGTAAACACAAACACTTCCATCAGATGGTCACTTTAGTGCGCTTCAATGTCTTTGATTTCATTCTCTCAAATTACATCAGATCAAAACTATCTATCTTTACTGCAATGTTTCCTTCCATGAGACAAACTTTCATTTAGTTATCCACTAAAGTAAATTTTCAGCTGCATTTGGCTCGTGCATGTATTTAGTGTATACAACAAAAGGTGTGCCATCAATGCTGACTGACAATAATCTTAGTAGCGGGAAACAAATGATCACATGCACAAAAAGATAATTATTGATTACTATTCACAGGCGGTGGAAAAAAGTTCACTTATTGTCATGACAACAGCACGACTGAGAAGAATGGACTGAGACAGTAATTTTCCACAAAAACATAACTGATATTTTCTTTTTAAGATGCCTTTATGAGCAACCACTGTGCAATAAAGCTTGCCTTTAGATTGATGTCTAAACACAATTCCTTTCTTAACTGATACAGCTTTACTCACACAAACACACGTTTATTTCAAGTGCTCAAGAGTGGTCTCTCTCTTTTCACTTGTCTCTTTCATTCCCTCTTCTCCAATCCCTTGCTTCGGGAGCTTATCACGAGTTACGCAGGGCACTGGCGTGTTTAAGAAAACAAGTCTGTCTTGCTGTGTAATAGGCCGTCACAGTAGGGCTCTCGTGAAGGAGGTGTCATCTAGAGTACACCAGGCAGCACGTCTGCTTCTCATTCTATCTATTTATTTATGATCCAGAGAGAAAGAACAAAGGAGAGATTAGGGTTAAATGGATAGTTCATCCAAAAATGGAAATTCTGTCATCATTTACTCACCCTCATGTCATTCCAAACCTTCCGCTCTTTTTCATTCTATGAAAGTGGATGGGGACCAGGGATCAAGAAAGAAAGTCACACAGATTTGGAATGACATGAAGGTGATAAATGATGACAGAATTGTAATTTCTGGGTGAACTATTCTTGTAACATTCGTTGTTATAAATCACTAGACCTCACTAGACTGACAAACACTGAATTCCCCATCAGGAACGCCGCCTGTGTCGACATGTCTACTTTGCAGTCAATATTTTCTGCACCTCTAATGAAACGATGGTCCCAACGGCCGTTTAGGAAATGTGCATATTGACTAAACTGTAGCTATTCAAGACACTTGAATTTTTCAGTTCAAACTTTCAGGAGACAGTGAATACAAATACATGCAGACATTTTATGACCCGGTTATTAAAAAGTGTGCATATTACCTGAACTATTTTTGAATACAAAGATGCTGTAAAAAAAAAAAAAAAAGAAGAAAAACCTGGTGCTTTTTATGCAGCAAAACATAAGTAAATAAAGAGACACTGATAGATAGACAGACAGACGGATGGACGGACAGATAGATAGATAGATGGAATGTTAAACAGACCAATCATAATTCAGTATGCAAATAAATAGAAGACAAAAGACCAATAATAAACATTGTAGTGCTTTGCTTCGAGAAAGCACAGGACTTTCAGATTTCCACAAAAACGGAGTCATTCTATCTCTCTCTCTCTCTCAGTCCTTTATTTAGTCTTCTTCACAACCATGAAAACCACCAAACCACCATCCATATACGGTGGACGTACATTTAACACAGCTGGGTGAACCTGAGCAAACAGAGGTTTACTAACATAAATAAGCACAAACCAAAAAAGGGCCTTTGTGTACACAGAAGCCAAACAAACACAGATCAAAGCCACAGAGCCTGAGAGACCTGCTGGTAGACATACAAAATAGCTCTCGGGTATCATTCATCATGGTCAAGAAAAAACAAACAAACATGTATTTTATATCCATAGGCAGATTACTGGCAGACATGAAGATAATGTGGTTGTGTTATTAAGAACCAGGCATTGATTCGGCGAGTGATGAGAATTTCTCAATTAGGGTCCGTTTGAGGTGAGGTACAGACTTTGTCCTTTAAATTAATCTCAATCACATCAGCAACACATTGATATTGAAGCACAATTTCCTCCTTAATCAAATAGATAAAGACACTTCTCCTGCAAGAGAGAGAGAGAGAGAGAGAGAGAGAGAGAGAGAGAGAGAGAGAGAGATGTATAGTGAGAGACAGACAGCGAGAGGGGACGCCGGTTTGTTTAGCACTCATTAAGAAAGCATTAGTCTTGCGCTCTGAGCTTTGATTACATTTTGGCCATGAAGTGATGGACAGAAAGACAGAGAGAGGGAGAGTGTGAAAGAAACACAGTCCAGCAAGAGTGCACTTCAAATGTGCTGACACTAGAGCTGGAGGGGCTTTGGGATGGGTCAGGGTCTCATTTCTCTGATTATTGGTCTCTAAACTTCAAGTCTTGGATTTACAATCTCAGACCTGCTGCAGAGATCCAATGAGTGGTTTAAAAAGTAAGGAGTATTTAAAAAAAATGTGTAAATAAATTATAAAATTAATAAATTAGGAGGGAGGAAGGAAAGAAAGAAAGAAAAAGTAAGAAAGAAAATATTATTCTCATAAACTACTGAACTGATTTGCACAATATTATTCTGGAAAAAAAATCAGTATTTAATCTTAGCCACTCTTTCACACTTATATTGAGTACCAGGCGTTCTTCTTCTCCATCTCCCCTCTGACTCACCAAACCACACTGGCTATATTATATCAATATGATGTCTTATTTCATTACAGCAGCTCTTGGATCAGTCACACCAGGTCTTTTTACTATTTCCCATAGGTCTCGTTCATATCCGTTCCTCATGAAAAAGAGATCCACGTTTATAAACTTTTATCGTTTTCTCTCTTATAGCAGCACCATTCTTCGTGGAAACTCTTGTTGTAAAGTGATACAGATCACATCAGCTTCAAATATTATTTTAAAGCCATTCTACTCTGAGAGGGTGAAAATATACAGCAGTGGAGTCAAGCTGAAATCGGACGGACAGATATATTTATGATTCCCATTCCTTCTGCTCTTGAGTCTCTTTTCATCTTTTCCTCCATGTACGTTCATCTGCTCATTCCAGCGGTCATGTGATAGAGAAGAGTTCACACAGATGAGCCAGGTGAGATTTTTACTGTTAGGAATAATCATGCATCTGTTCCTGCACTTTTCCTGTCCTGTTTGTCTTTTATATGAGCTCATAAATGGAGGCTCGTGTAACAAATAATATGGCAACACTTTATTTTGGTAGTCCACTTTAGACATACCACTAACTATTATTAGTATTAGTAGACTGCGAGGTTATGGTTAGGGTTAAGGTTAGTAGGATAAGTTGACATGTACTTGCAAAGTCTGTTGAGGGACCATTGAAATAATAATAATAATAATAATAATAATAAAAAAATAATAAAAAATTTTAAAAAGAAAGAAAAAAAATATTGTTTAACCACCATCATTGTGCCGTTCCAGACTTATGTGACTTCATTTTTTCATGGAACACAAAACAAGATATTTATTAAAGAATTCCCAAGCATTTTTTTCAAACAATTAATTTCAATTACATTTTCAGTGAAAACAACTCAAATTTCAGTCTGTTCCTCATACAAAGCTATTTTGTGACTTCGGATTACTTTGAAAATAGTGAAAGAATGGTATGGACTATTTTCTCTAATGTTTATTTATTCATTTTGAGCTTTGTCATACCCATGCACTTTTAGTGTCTGAAAAAGAGCAGATTGCATTTTCAGCTCACTTCTCCTTTTGAGTTCAACAGAAAAAGAGAATTCTATGGGTTTGGAAAGACAAGGGGGTGAATGAAAAAAAAATAAAAAATCAAGAAATATGCTACTAGTTTGCCCGAGATAAACAATGAAACACACACAAACAAACGCACACATCACATGCTCTTTAGTGCAATGTTGATAAAGGCTGATGTCATTAGAGTTGATCTCATGTGGCACTGGAGAGGTCGGTAATGAAAATCAATAAAACCAGCTCTGCAAAGCCGCCTATTGTCAACTTGTATAAATCCAGAGTCTGCCTAGAGAAAGCCCAAGCGACTGAGGAAGAAAAAAAGAAGAAAATGATATGATGAGGCAAACAACTCACTCATTTAAACGCGTCTGCTGCCGTTGGTCTCACCCACATGCTGTGAAACCGTCTGGAGTTGTAGATCTTCTCCTATGAGCACGAGCTACTCAAACCCACAAAACCTCAACGCAGAACACACAAACAAGAATGCATTATTTAGTGAATAACCAATGCTACACTGTCCTTCTGTAGACCCCCAACTGAAGCACATGGTAAAACAGCAAAAAAGAATGGAACCATTATCTGTATTTGTAGGCTATCTATTTTTCTTTTTTTACAAACTTTATGCAAAATAAAGCTAAAACCTTATATATTAGATGTTATAAGAAGTAGTGTTACCGAAGTTTCTTATGCTCACCAAAGTTGCAAATATTTGATTAAAATGATCTGTACTATTATGGAATATTAAAATGTAATTTAAAACAATCTAAACAACAATTAAACAACAATTTAAAACAATATATTTTAAAACATATATTTTAAAATGTAATTTATTCCTGTAATGGCAAAGCTGAATTTTCAGTTTCACACGATCCTTCAGAGATCATTCTAACATGCTGAAAAACATTTCCAATTATTATCAATGTTGAGAACAGTTGCGCTCATTAATACATATTTTTTGTAATCTGTATCCCCCCCCCAAAAAAAAAAGAACATACTTTATTTGAAACGGAAATATTTTGTAACCTTAAACATGGCTTACTGTCACTTATGATCAGTTTAATGCATCATGGCTGAATAAAGTAATAACAAAAATAGTAAAATTAGTGCCCATGGAAAGCAGACAGCAAATTTCATTCAAAAGAATGTACCATTTCTAGTGATTATGGCCAAAGTAATCCATCACATGACTGGGAAGAATAACCAGGCATACATATTGACAAACTTTGTAATGGAATGCACTTTTGGCATTTTAAAGAGCCATTTCAAGTGTCTAGACCGCATTGGTGTAAAATATACTAGACTGTGCTGCCTTCACACTCTTTAACATCAGCTTCAACAAAAGCCTTTCTTCATTAATTAGTGGAAGCTTCAGCGACTGCACAGATAATATCTTGAGGAGAAGTCCATCAACATTTCCCTGGATATTTCATAATTATGCTACCTGAGCGTCCAAAGAACAATTGCTTATAATAGACAAGGTGTAGGAGAAGTCCTTTGTGTGCGATAATGAATTTACCTGCCTTAATCTGGGACAACATTAATGGGAGATCTCAACTGAGTTACCATGAAGAAAACCAAAGACAGAGAGAGAAAGAAAGAGCTCCTGAGATCGTCTTCATGTTAATATTCCAGTTCAGCACACACACATGCTCCCACACCTCTCTCATGTCATCAATCAATCTTTATCAGACTCCAGGAACGAGGGAAGAAAAGTGATATGAGAGCAGGAATGGAAATGGATGCACCTTCCACAAAGCCACAAACAACCCCACCCATAAACACCAGCCCCCTCCATCCCTCCAAATATTACACGTCAGTCAGCAGCGACCTCAAGTTTCCACCTAACCTTCATTTCGAGAGTTTGTTTGCTGCTGCTGCCGCCTTATAAATAAGCAGGTTTTCTCAGGAGAGGGGAAAGAACGGGATAAAAAGAAGGAAGAAAAGGCAGAATATTGCTGGCCCATGCAAATAAAAATCTCCATCATGCGAGCTCATTTCTCAGAGTGCCCTTTGACGAGAGCATGTAAATAGAGATGGCGGCACACCGAGCGCTTGCCAAAGCCATTGGCTCGCTTCATGCGTTCAAGACCCAGTAAAATTCTGATCTGCCTCCCCAAAAGCCTTTCTGTGCTTCCTCTCCTTTCTCTCTCTCGGTCTGAATAAAACGATATTGCACTTACTTGTCCTGCTGGCTAATAAAGTCAAGCTAATTCCCCTAAAGTGGCCACTGGACTTGTAAACAGATTTATGACAAACGCAAACAATGCTAATGGATGAACGGCGAGCAGCAAAGGGCCTAATTCCAGAAACAATAAAGACAGGATCCTTTTCTACATCAGGACATACTCCTGCGCTTACTAGGAACACTTAAAGTGACTCAATCCACGGTAAACTGCCTGAAGAACGGTATGAAATAGCTTTAAAGACCACTTTAGTTTGTGAAATCTCACTTTTCACAAAACTGGCACTAAATTAGCCGTTTTTCAAATCAAGAAATCTTTTTTCTGCTTCTTGGCAAGATTACAGACACAGTAAACACAGAAGAATAAAATTCTTACTGCGCAGGCGAAGTAGCGCACGTCTTTTTTATTGTGGAAAACCACAAGACCAAAAAAACTGGACTTTCATAGGAAAACCTCAAAGAATGACTCAGTTATTTTGTTTAAAGTTCACATCGTTGGAAAGCCTGCCGCTAGCTGTGCTTGTGACATTTGACATTTGTGCTGAAATGAACAGAAGGAAAGCAACAAAAGAAGATTTCACACTATTTAAGTAACAAACAAAAGAAACGCTTTTCCGCTTCATTTTTGTGACTGTAAGGTGCTGTCACTGAGATACTTGAGTTGAGAGAGAAAACACTTACATACTTACAGAGACACATAAACACATCTAAATCAGTTAAACATGACTGAAAATGCCCAAACACTTAGGGCCCTATGAAATCTGTTTAATTTTTTATTTTGTTTTACATTTTCTGGATTTTGTTTTTTTTCTATCAGTTTACATTTTTTTAGACTCTGTTTTAATGGTTAAATTAAAATGTATTAATCAAAAAACATGTTTAATTAATTGAAATCATGAAACGTACAATATTAAATTTATTAGCAATTTAATAACAGTTTAACATAAAATAAATTTTTAAGGCCCAATGAAATGTTTTATTTATTTTTTCTCAAATTCAGTTTCAGTTTTACCAAATTATGTTTTCCATTAATTTTCTAGATTCCACTTTAATGGTTTCATTAAATATTAATAATATTAATAATCAAAAGCATCTCTAATTAATTTATTATACATACATGGGTATTTACATTTTTCTGCTAAATAAATTCTGGTAAATAATTTTTCTGGCAAATATTTCTTTAAAAACGGAGTAATGGCTGATGAAAATTCAGCTTATCTGTGGCCCAAACTGAACTGCAAACAGAATAAAAAAAGAAGACAGAAAGGAGAATACTTTGACTTTTCTGAGTGGAGGAATTACCCACTAAAGTCTTCAGAGGCACCACTAGACTTTACACACAATGAACATATTTGACCCGGGGCTTCAGACACCTATTCCAAGGTCTGTTTCTCAAAATCATCGCTCTAGCAAAAAGGAAAGGAAAGCTCTCTCGTTTTCTTTAGATTTCAATGTCTTGCTTTCTGGCTGACAGCAGGCCCAGGTTGAGCTCACAGGATAAAAATGCTCGGGGCTGCTGTTGTGCTGCTGGACCTCTCTGAATTGGTTTGATGTTATGTGTTGTTTTTTTCTCCTTGTGTTCAGTTTTTGCATGGCTGCTGCGTGTACCTTTGACCTGGTACCAGTGCCCAGCCAAAAACAGCCTCTTCAAAAGAAGGATACAAAGGAAACAGGCTTCAGTTCACTTAAAAGCTTCTGTATCCCTAAAACATGTCCGGTCACATTTCACCCTAAAACAAACAACCATAAAAAACATATTCCCCCGAATGATCATGGATCTAATGTGTCTGCACGTATATAATAATATTTCTAATACTTTTTATTTAATTTAAATAAGCATACATTAATATCACACTGTTAAAATATCTGGTTAAAAACAGCAATGCATGAATAATAAAATGAAATGAAAAAATATCATCATATGTCTTTTGCATGCAGGAACCTCTAGGAATATTAATTTGCTGTTTTTTACTGAAAATTATATAATCCATAGTTCGTATTACCAAAAGGTGCTCGTGCCATACTCCTTTAAAATGAATTCCACTTAGTTTGATATTTTATGCAATGCACTTACATTCAGACAAGTGTGACTTAACTTTTAGGGCCAATATAAATCTATTTACAGAATAAGTCAAGGGTTCAACTATATGTGATAATTTATCTTCCTAAAAAATGACACTTTACAAACCAGGGAACGAATAACGAAGAAAAAGAAGAAAAATAAAACTCATATTCTGCTCTCTTTCTAGCATATGACCTGGAACAAAATCAAATTTGGAGCTACATGACAGCAAAAGGCTTACTAAGAAAGATAGAGATGAAAAAGTATATAAGACTCTTACCCATACACAAAACAAGATTTACCCAGAACAATAATAAAAGAACACATTATTATGTACTAGTGACTTGAAAAGATGCAGCCAGGTTTATCGTTTGCTCGTAAGATTTAGAGGTAACAGAGATTTAATATTATAACACCTGGCTTCCAACAAAAAGGGAGAAGATATAAAAAAAACATTGTATATGCAACTCATATACAAGATATGGCAAATACACCTGCTAAAACAGCATTTCTGTATCAGTAACCAATGCTGAATCCATGACAGGGTCAGTTTAGTTCAAGAACAGTTAATTGTACCAGCCACCAAAACAAACAAAAAATGACAGTGTACCTTTAAGTCAATATGGAGCCCTTGGGACATCAAGTGTGTGTTTTGCAGAACGTTCTCACCACTGAGTGTTGGCAGGGATAATACAGGTATAACCTTGCTGAGGAAGGAACTCAGGGGTTGAGAGTTTGAGAGTGGCAGTAAAAGTCTCGTCAGAGAGTTTAATGGCCGAACCCAGCGCTCCAATCCATTAGGAGCAGGGTTATGAGAATTAGAGCCCTTTAATCCACATCCATTAATACTGACTGCCAATAACACATTTCACTGCGCTAAGCTCTTCCACAAACCAAAAAATTTATGGAAAAAATTAATAAATGTAAAAAGCAAACTATAGAGTTTACAGTACAATACTGTAAAAGTACTCTTTGGCAACTGCAGGAACTCAGATTCGTTAATAATGTTAATTATTACTGTATATTAACCTTATTAATGAATCTGAGTTCCTGCATTTGCCAAAGAATACTTTTACAGTAATAGCTGTGTATGAGTCCCTCAGTTGTCCTCAGTGTGAAAAGATGGATCTCAATTCACAAAGGGGCTATCGCATGTTTCTCTTTGCATGTGCTGAAGGAACCGTCTCAACATATCCTTAGTAACAACACCCTGTTAAGTAGGTATCCAGAGGATACATAGGAGGAGTGGTGCCCAAGGCGGAACTGGGGTTTTAAACCACTCAAAAAGAGCACGAAGTCTTTGCGTGTAGCTCTTACCATACAGGATTTTTAGAAAAGTGGGCAAAGCATAACGTGCACACTTACCACTTATGTGGATTTTAGAAAAGTGCTTTGACCCACGATACTTCCTACCCTTACCCGCAGGCGGAGGAGGAGCGCGAGTCGCGACACTAGCCTTCTGTGCCCGTCTCTGATCCTCAGACCGATGGCATTCTCTCTTTGCCGTTTTCGTGCATCGCCTCGATATTCGCATAACTGGTATGCTGAAACTGATGGATGCATGAGGAAAACGGCCTCTTCCATTCCTTCTCGATCTCAGTATGGAGATCAGGAAGGAAAGGAAGGCTCACCTGAGCTGGAGGGTTATGGCCAGAAAGATAACGTTCCTCGAGCCGACCTTGCGACGTCACTTCCTTAGTCCGCTTCCATGGCAAGTCGAGCCTCGTCGTGGCGCGCTCCATAACCTCTAAGAGTTCGTCATATGCAGGGCAGGAGGATTGAGAAGGCTCAGCCTCAGCTTCTTCGCTCTCTTCATCCATTTCCTGCTCTTCCTGGGCTGAACCCAGCAGAGCACTGGCCCCCGGATCAGATGATGTTAAAGAGAGAATATCATCCTCCGGCGGCTGTCTCTCGCCCGCTGCCGATGAGCGCGAGAGGGAAAGCCCCTCCTTAAACCCATCGGTCAGGTCCACCTGCGAACGGGATTTTTCTGAAGAACAGCAGGCAGTTGAACTGCTCAGGACCAATGCAGGATTTATGAACAACTATTACAACACAACACAAAACGTGGATCATCCAGGAAACAATACAGATTATTAAGATTCAAGGGTATGTAAACTTTTGAACGGGGTATTTGTTTTCATTCAGCTATTATTTTGTCTTGTGGAGTATATATAAACTGCTGTTATGTGAAATAGCTTATTCAGGAGAGTACACATATTTGCATATTCTGCAAGGGGTATGTGATAGTGTTGGGTCGTTCTTGAACGATTCGTTCATTTTGAACGAATCTTTAATGTGACTCTGGAAGAACGAGTCATCTTGGGGAGTGATTCGTTCAGCATGCGCAACATCCTATAGGTTCTGCACTGGAATTAGTCAAGTAGTTCACCTGTTTCGAGTCTTCTTAGAAAAATCCTTATTTATCCGGGAGAGCAGAAGGAGTTCGTCTGTTTTGTTGGGTAGAGAGCAGAGGTTCGCCAGATGGATGCTAGGCAACGGCGTTCTGAATCCGCACTGCCTGAGCTTGACGAGCGCGCCGGCTCGCTTCCCCCGTCTGCGCGTCCTGAAGCGCTTAATCAGCGCCACAGCTCCCCCGACAACAATGTCCAGCAAAACATCCGAATAGTCGAAAACCGGCGAAATAGCGGGTGGTCTGTACTTCCGAATGTCCAGCAATTCGTCTCTGGTGAAACTGATTGCAGGGATATAACTAAAGACAGGACAAACTAACAAAAACATAAAAACAACTGCGGAGCATGCCACGGAGGCAGCCATCAGCGTCGGCGCCATGATGATAATGATGAACCGCGGGAAGCAGATGGCTGCCCCCTCTTTACTTGAAAAGTAACCAATGCAGTCTGAGCCGGAAAGAGACTCCATAATAGTAACCAACACTTTATTACCTTTGTTACAACATTCAGTGTAATGGAAAAGAACCATAATGACAGAAATTCACACATTTATAAACTGTAAGAAGTAAAAAGCTACAATTTGAGACCAGAAATGCATTACGTAACTGTAAGAGTAAATAATAATTATAATAATGATGATGATAATAATAATAATAATAATAATGCACCCGTTTGTAAGGAAGCTTTTAAATTAACAAATTTCTCTCTCCAATGCTGTCACGTCACGTGACAAAAGAATGAATGATTCGAAAGACTTGAGAGATGAACTAATCAATTCTCTTTCCGGCTCAGATTGCATTGGTTAAAGCGTATGGGGCTTTGTGATGTTGATATTGAAACGACTGTACATTTATTCTTTGACTGTTCATTCAGTACAGCCTTTTGGTCTGATACATTTGAGTGGCTTAAAGTTCAATGAAGCTGTCTTCTCAATTTTCTAAAAATAATATAATTGTTTGTCTATTAATGGAAGATAATAATAATAATAATAATAATAATAATAATAATAATAATAATAATAATAATAATTAAATATACTGATTAATATTTTCATTTTGGGTACATTTTATATTCATAAATGTAAGTGCCTTAAAACAAAACCATTGTTTTTTTGTTTTTCAAAAGGAATTCTGGATGTACTGTAAATCTGTAAGACTGTTAAAATGTAAATCTGGAAGAAAACTGTTTGGTTTATTGCAGAAATTTAAATTATTAGAAGACCCTATTGTGTAATTATTTTTCTTTCTTTCTTTTTTCTCTTCATGTTTTTTTTCTCATTTGGATTGGTGCTCTGTTCTTGAGGATCTTCTTACGATCTTGTATTGCCTTATTGTATATGTGTTTTTGCAATAATAATAATTTTAAAAAAAAAAGCGTATTGGGCTGTCACGTGATGAACGAACGACTCAAACCCGAAGACTCGAGAGATGAACTAATCAATTTTCTTTCCGGCTCAGACTGCATTGGTTAAAGTTTATGGGGCTGTCACGTGATGAACGAACGACTCAAACCCGAAGACTTGTCAGATAAGAGGTGAGGTGAGCTAATCATGGACTGAAGACCCA
>NW_015506355.1:583176-601715 GCF_001515645.1 Sinocyclocheilus grahami
TGCTATTAACAACTACGACTTTTGCCTCAGTAAACTACTAATTTGCTGCTTATTAATAGTTAGTAAGGTAGTTGTAACATTGTAACATTTGGTAGGATTAGGGATGTAAAATATGTTCATGCGGAATATGTGCCTTATAAGTACTAATAAACAGCCAATATTTTAAAAATAGGCATGCTAATAAGCAACTAGTTAATAGTGAGAATTGGTCCAATTGCACCAACTGATCCAGTTAGTTATGTGCACGTGCCGACTGCGTTGTTTTAGCACCTGATTCACTACAGGATTATGTAAATAAGGTACAAGTACTAGGGAAATATCACAATTCTCCATGCCAGTTTTGATACCACAACAAAAAACAGTATGCCACTGAACACACTCATTCTTTTAGGAAGTTCAGTATTAACGGTCACAGAGTGGCTGTGCAAATACCATGACACTGTTTCAAAGCAGTACTAATTGAGTTGGTACTAACATAAATGCAAGCACTTTTTGCAAATGTACCTGTGAAATACTAACACTTTTGCCATCCCTGCCACCTGCTTTCCATGTGTAGTAATAGCATTAATTGTACCAGGCAGATAGCATCTATAATGAGCCAAATTAGCATAGAAAGAAGGTGTGTTTGTGCTGAAAATAATGACAATGAGTTAATTTAAATACACCTGATGCAGTGCTAAACCAGCACAGATAACGCCTGGTTAAACTGGATTACAGGTGGCTAGTGAAGATGACGCAGGTGCAAAAGTGGTTCAACTGTCTAGTGAATTTACCTCAAGCTTTTTAATATAATGTTGGTGTTTTAAACATGCACATATTATGGTATATTGCCTGCTGTTATATTCTGTTTTAAAATGGGTGAATGTTTTGCCATTTTTCCGCATGAATTCTGCATGTGTTTGTGTAGACGTGTGTGTGTGTGTCAGCTGTAACTGCACGGCAAGTGATGTTGTGTTCTCCTGACCTAATGAGCTCATGGTGAGCCCAGATCAGAGCAACACTGCAGATACAAGCGGTGAGGACACGACACAAATGTCACCAGAGAGAGAGAGAGAGAGCGAGACAGAAAAAAGAGAAACAGACAAGGAGAAAGGATGATGGGACAGCACAGGGCTGTAGACCATCACGATTTTTTTCCAAGGGAGGAGGGAGAAGCAGAAGAAAATCTGATGGTTATACACACTTTACCTAGATTATTGACCTCTTACTCCAATATCTTAGAGTCTGGTGAAAGTATCTTGACAGTATCCATTTGTTGTAAGGAGTTTAGGTTTACACAAGACTTACACAAAATATAGTGAAAGTTAGTGTGTTTGTTTTATTTAAGGCAGCGGCTATAGCAATTAGAGGTTATTTACACTAAGTGAAAATAGCATATTTTCTTAGCGATAGATGCTATTTACACCAAATGCAAATAGCGATGATTCTATTTACGCTATGTTAAAATAGCAGGATTTTCTGCTATTTTTACTACTTATTGCAAATAGTGGCAATTATCTGGACCTCAGTATTATAGTACATTTATAAAACAGTATGCAATAACATATTTAGTGTAAATTATCATTTCAATTCAAATAATTAAATGGACACCGCAGTATTGGGACAATAAAACCCTCCCTACACCTACCCTAACCCTACCCATTACTTTATTTTCAACTTTTCAGTTATTTCCCTCATTTTTATTGAAAATAAATACCTTTCTGATGTGATATGAGATTTGAAAAGGGAGAAAAAATGTTCAGCAAAAGGCGGATTTGAACTAGGGTCGATCTCATCAAAGAGACGCCAACACGTGCTTTACCTTCTACACCACTGGAATAGATATTTGATCGTCTTTCATGATGTTGACTATCGCAATCACACATTGGTGGGCGGAGCTAGTCTAAATAGCCTTTGCCAACAAGGCAGGCTATTTGCACTTAGTGTAAATATTAAATTCAATTCAAGTTTATTTGTATAGCGCTTTTCACAATGCAAATCGTTGCAAAGCAGCTTTACAGAAAAATTAAAGATTCTACATTATATTTAGTAATAGCTTATCAGTGGTGACTATCTCAAGTTGATGTCCATTTTAGCCAAATTTGGTAGTTTTTGTATGTTGTCTGAGGGTTGGTATCATCTGAGGTCCATCTGAAGGGCTGGATCCAGACTGAAGCTTGTGTAATTCCTAGTTACCATGGGATGCCAATCCCGTGGCAGAAACAGAGAAGGTAATAGAGAAAAATTAGCATTGCTGCTGTTCCAACTAAGCAAAAAATTATGTGTTCAACCCAGGGGCGTAAATTTTCTCAAAAGCGATTTTTGAAGGGGACACAAATAATACAGCTAAAATTGTACTTGTAAGGATATGTATACACAGAGGAAAGCCTTACTACTATCAAATTAGACAACGTAAAGCTGTTGTCATCACGCTGAGACAGTGCTTGTGTCTGTTGTATCCGTCACAGTGTTGCCATGTCCGCGGGTTGAAGCGACCCCAATAACGTGTGTTTTAGGCCCCGGAACGCGATTTTTACCGGGGGACCCCCTCGAAACGTGGTTAGTTTGGGCTAGTTTTGGGTAGCAATTGGGAGGGTTTTGTTGTAAAAAACCTGGCAACCCTTTTCGTCAAGCAGGTAACATTATTATTACTAACATAGCGACTCATCGAAAAATACATTGGCATCATCTGTATTAAAGAGAATATAATCACTTCATCCAATGTTTAAGTGAATAAAATAGCCTTGACAGCCTTGGAGTTCCACAACTATTGACTTTGTTCTCCCTCACCGGACTCGTGTGTGTGTGTGTGTGTGTGTGTGTGTGTGTGTGTGTGTGTGTGTGTGTGTGTGTGTGTGTGTGCAGAAATTTAAATTATTAGAAGACCCTATTGTGTAATTATTTTTCTTTCTTTCTTTTTTCTCTTCATGTTTTTTTTTCTCATTTGGATTGGTGCTCTGTTCTTGAGGATCTTCTTACGATCTTGTATTGCCTTATTGTATATGTGTTTTTGCAATAATAATAATAAAAAAAAAAAAGCGTATTGGGCTGTCACGTGATGACCGAACGACTCAAACCCGAAGACTCGAGAGATGAACTAATCAATTTTCTTTCCGGCTCGGACTGCATTGGTTAAAGTTTATGGGGCTGTCACGTGATGAACGAACGACTCAAACCCGAAGACTTGTCAGATAAGAGGTGAGGTGAGCTAATCATGGACTGAAGACCCAGGTAAACAATGAATTAATCTTTTCTGTTTCTTATAGCAGTTTTGTATTGTTTGTAGTGTGATCAACGTTTGCGTAAGTAGTAGACGTGTTAGGGAAGTAACACGTAACATTTTAATTATATTTTGCTAAAATGAACAAAATGACTCGAAAAAAGATTAGTTAATTTTGCTGAATGAGACTCAAAGGTCCGAGTCGGTAAAATGATCCGAACTTCCCATCACTAGTATGTGATCTTTTTTTAAGGTCCAATTCTTGCTATTAACAAACCATTAACTACGACTTTTGCCTCAGTAAACTACTAATTTGCTGCTTATTAATAGTTAGTAAGGTAGTTGTAACATTTAGGTATATGAGCATTCTTCACCACAACCTTCAAAAAAAGTATAGTACACATGAATTTGTGTTTACCTAAATCAATATTATCCTTAAAAAATGCATACCCAGAGACAAACTTTTCCCTGAAGCTTAAATTCTGTACCTGATATTAAATGCAAAGAAAATTAATGTTCAAACCGCACTGGCTCGCTAGAGTTTTACAGCCTTAGATCTGTACAGCATACTTCTGGCAAGCGCAACGCTGCAATTTAAGTACCCATTTTGGTTAAAGTCTTATTTTTATAAAGCCTAGGTTTTATAAAGCCGAAACTTTTCTACAGGCACACTAATATAGACCCAGAGGAATGTGACGGGACCCAAAAATACTAGTGCAAAACTGAAGCAAAAATTATTTGTTGTTGATATGTAGACCCAGTTGAAGGAGTTTTGACATGCTGGACAATGAAAAATTCTATTCATGAGCACACAGTCATGTTTGGGCACAATATTTTGGTGTTAACAGCACAGGCACATACAGACAAAAAATTGTCCCTCCTCATATTCAATCATGTGCATGTTTGTATGCATGAGTGCTGTCCAGCGATCCAGACGCTGCCTAAATTCCAGCGGGGTGCATTCCTGGCAGGACGGGATTGTTTTAGAAGCCTGCAATAATAAACAGCTCACAGCTCTCGGAGATCAACCTCATCAGCTCATCTCTCTCTCTCTCTATATATACTCACTCCTCCTCATCCTATTTTGTTTATGTTCAGTCCATGTCTATGTCTTTATGTTGGACATATTTATCTGTGTGTGTTGTATGTACAGATGTGTTGAAACATGAGTATATTTGTGTAGTATAACTCATGAGCATGCAGAGCATCGCTCAGTGAAGAAGCACATCTCGGCCGTCCAACACAAGCGGTTTTGTGTGTAACTGTGTGTTATGTCAAAAAACAAAGAGCGATCCAGGGCTGTGGAGGCCTGAAGTTCATGCTCACTAATGTCACAGGAAGTGGCTGCCAAATAGCTGGGACAGAGGTTACTTTAACAGTTTCACTTCACTGCACCTGTCCCAAAAGATGTAAAACAATTCTACAGCTTGTTTATTTGTATGTTTCACAAACAAAAGGAAATGTTACCACAGAAATATTATAGTTCCTTGGAAAAATTAACCATGGTAATACCATGGAATTTTGAAAATGCCAGAGGGTCCAAATGTCTGAGAGGTCTCAATTTTTGTTTCAAGGAAGAAATAAATACATGTCTTGAATGACAAGACAAACTGCAGTTTTTTTTTTGTTTGTTTTTTGGAAAAAATAATTTGGTTACTCTTCATTTTAAGGCCCGATTCTCACTATTAACAAACCATTAACTAAGATTTTTGCCTCAATAAACTACTAATTTGCTGCTTATTAAAAGTTAGTACGGTAGTTGTTAAGTTTAGGTATTGGGTAGGATTAGGGATGTAGAATATGGTCATTCAGAATATGTGCTTTATAAGAACTAATAAACAGCCAATATGTTAATAACAGACATACTAATAAGCAACTAGTTAATAGTGAGAATTGGTCCCTATACTAAAGTGTAACTAGGAATTTTCAAGAAGATCCCAGAGAGTTTTGAAAGCAAACAAGAAGTTCCGAAGTACCAGTTTGAAGTACCAAACAAGAAATTCCAATTTAGATACAACCTATTTCATGCCTTCATACATTTATACATGGACAGCCTTATTTATGTTAGAATGTTACTTGGGCAAACAATATGAGAGAAATTCAATGCTAAAGTAATTTATGTCAATAATTATTTGTCATATAAAATGTAACAATGCATGATTTATGTGTAAAGTATGATTCATGTAAAAAAAAAAAAAACTGAAGATGTGGCCTGCTATGACACAATCGAGCTCACATACGTCCATA
Organism: Sinocyclocheilus grahami; assembly: GCF_001515645.1. Lineage (NCBI taxonomy): Eukaryota > Metazoa > Chordata > Actinopteri > Cypriniformes > Cyprinidae > Sinocyclocheilus > Sinocyclocheilus grahami. The sequence goes on from NW_015506355.1 coordinate 588,623, forward strand.
TCATATCCATCCTTCTGCTCAAGATTCAAAGTCTCTATTTCACTTTGCCCTTGAATTTGATATGTTTCTGACAATTGTCTTTTATCTGCGTCTGAAGATTTTACGGTTCATCTTGGTGCCTGTTTAACATGAATATGTTTTCTTCTTTCTGATCTCTCTCTTTCTTTCTGTCTGTGGCCTCTTCAGGGTTCTTATTGATTTGAGTTTTGGACAGAATGCCAAGGCTGTAAGATATAAATCAGACTCTATAAGCAGCAGAAAATGTCAGGATTACACCAGTGTGCATCATCGTAAGATGCTCCAGAGCTGATTGTGCATCTGGGTTTAACATGTGACCTTTGACACGGATCAATACCGCTGATTTCACCCATGGTTTGGTTAGCATCATCTGGATAAAAAAAAAAAATCATATTCCATTACTGGTGGCCATTGTAAATAAGGTGTGAAAGGGAAGTGGCATACTGTATATATCAAAGCCACAACTATAGACTTACATTATGCACAGATGATGCAACCAGCATCAAGTACACTCTTAAAAATAAAGGTGCTTCACAATGCCATAGAAGAACCTTTTTGTCTAAATGGTTCCATAAAGAACCTTTAACATCTGAAGAACCTTTCTGTTTCACAAAAGGTTTTTGTGGTGAAAAAAGGTTCTTCAGATTACAAAAAGGTAAGAAAGAGATGGTTCTTTCAAGAACCTTTGACTGAATGGTTCTTCTATGGCATCGCTGTGCTTTAGGAGGGTCCTGAGCCAGACAAGTACCAGCCACTGCTAACGACGAACAGACAGTTTTCTCTAAGACCTGTTTGGACTGGAAACTGTATAATTAGCTTATAAATGCCCTGTGCTGTATTTCAAACAATGGATATATAACTGCAATTGTTACTGTACTCTTAAAGCATATCCATAAAAATCAAAGTGCGGTGGGTGAGGAGCGGGGGCAGGTGTGTATGGGAAATTGAAAGCAGAATATGAATCTAGTGCCACAAATTGAGCAGCAAATAAAGTTAGATTGACGAGATCAGAAACAAAGGAATACAGCTGCACTCTGCTCCTGCCATCTGTGCTTTCTGAAAATGTAGCGAGTGTGTGATGAGGTGAAAATTAAAGCAGCTTAACGGAAAGTTGTGTTGAAAGTCCCCAGCTCTACGCACACATATGTTCCTTAAATCTATATATGCAACATTTTGGGATCATTTTTGTGAGAAAGCGCCTTCCAAGATCATAAATGTGAAGGTAAGACGTTTGGGTCCTGTGTGGGAAATGAGTCAAGGCCAGCCAAACGCACACACACACACACACACTCTCACAGACGGGTCTGGGGCATTTTGTGTCGCTCCCTTGTTCATTAATCTCTCTGGAGACGTCACCTCGTCAAATCACCCCTTGTTCGGCCGTATCTGTCCCAAAACAACATCACCGTCTGGTGCCACGGACTCACAGTACCACACACACAAACACACTGTCCCGCTCGGTCCCCCTGGCATTGGCTTTTACCCAGAATGCCATTTCCTGTGCCTTGATATGATCAGCGTTGGGAACAGAAAGCCCTCGACATTCTTTTCCCATGATTCCCGTGTGGCATGTGGGTTGGAGGCAGAGGAGCGGCTGCTGAGCTCATGATTATTAGCTTGCAAATCAAATTACTCCAAAAATATTTGCCCAAACAAGTTTTTGTTGCATTTTTGTGACTCACTGATCTGATTTCTAGTGCAGATACATAACTTCTGTCACCATCTACTCACCCACCACTTCACGTCATTATTTATTCACCCTCATGTAACTTGAATCTCATTCCGAATATTCACACCAGACATGTTCTTCTCAATTTTCTTTCCAGGGAAGAAAAGAAATACATATTTGGAATGACGAGACAAATTAAAATTTTTGGTGAACTAGCACTTCCTGCAAAGGAATTTGTATAAGATCTCTGAGAGTTTTGAAAGCAAACAAGAAGTTCACCAGTTTTGATATAGCCTACTTTTCATTCCTTCATAAATGTATGGATAGCTTTGTTTTTGTTAGAATATGTTATTTGGGCAAAGGTATGAGAGAAACGCCAAAGTAATGTATTTATGTCTATGGATTCTAAGGGATCTCAGGCAGGTAAAACAGTAAAGGTTAAACATGCCCTTCATGCGAACAGGACATTTGTCAGAACATCTCTTTCTCTCTTTCTCTATGGACTTTTTAGCAAGAAACTGTGATCACAGCTCCTTGTGTTCCCATGACAACCAGACACTGTTCAGATCAGTCAGGTTGAGAATTTGCCCAGGACACTGACCCAAATCAGCCTTTCCTTGTGCCGCTATGCATAATTACGTGATGACAAAAATATGAATTGTAGCTTGTGTATGATGCGTGTGCATGCATGTAAAACAAAAGTATTCACCATCAATTAAGCGCCATAAAAATCCCAGTGTAATTAAAGGAATATATGCTGTGCTTTATCTTCAGCATTTGTGGTGTTGATTAGAACATCATTTAGAACTGTCTCTCGGTTATTTTTTAAAGCAAAAATCTCAGTAAGGCACTTAACACACATGTTAACATGAATCTACTGTAGATCAGTGTGTTAGATCAGTCTTTCCTCTTTGATGTCGAGACCACATAATACAAAAATACCAGATCAATCGACATTTCCTGGTCATTTTTTGCATGATATGTGGAAAGAAGAGGCTGTTTATGTGGAGCAAAGTTGTGGAATGAGTTTAACTTATTTTCTGTGTAAATCTACACTACACAACTAATGCTGTTATGGGGAAAACAGAAAATTTCTGTGCAGAGGGTTTAATCAAGACAACTTTTATGGAGTGCCGGTGTAACAAAGATGATTCCAATTTTTTTTTTTACAAAGAGAGAGATAAGAGAGAATAAACTCAGAGCTAAAGACAAAAAAAAAAAAACGTGAGACCTGTGAAATCCTGCTTTAACACCTTTGAATATGTCAAATTAATTCAATGTAAAAAGCTCAAGTGCTAACAGCTTGAGCTTTTTAAAGCTTTTTAAAGCATGAAAGAGAACAAATCCCATGTTTTCTGCTGTGAAACCTATGAGACAGGTTTACAAAACTAAGTTTTGTCTAATAGAAAATTAACCGAGCATGAAAAAAAACCAACATTAATTTTGCATGCTTCAAATGTATGTAACAATTTAAAGCAGTGATTTGCTATAAAATGTCTTAAAGGGGTCATAAAATATAGAATACAAATGTTGGTAACACTTTAGTATAGTGACCAAATCTCACTAGTTGCTTATTAGCATGTCTCTTATTATCATATTGTCTGTTTATTAGTGCTTGATGAGCACACATTCTGCATGGCCATATTCTACATCCCTAATCCTACCCAATACCTAAACTTAACAACTACCCTAATTATTAATAAGCAGCAAATTAGTAGTTTACTGAGGCAAAAATCATAGTTAATGGTTTATTAATAGCGAGAATTGGATTAATTGGAGAATTGGATTGGAGAATAGGAGAAGTACGACCAAAATGTTTTTGGATATTTACACATATAAGAGGTTACTCTACAATAAAACATACTGGAAGTTTCAGAACTCAAAGTTAACTTCCCTAGTTTAAAATCTTTTAAATTATTATTTTCAACCCTTCTGTAAGGCCCCGATTTGAAACCAGGAGAAGACCGTCAAACTCAGACATTGTTCAGAAAATGCACCTCCAAAAATGTTGCATGCCTGAGTGACTGCGAGATAAAGTTTTTGTCTGTTTTTCACATTTCGCAATGAACTTTTGTGAATTATTCTTAACATGCTGCTAGTTTTTCAAAATATATTTTACTGAAAGGTAAGGCAGTGCCAAGCATTTTGTCCTCAGGAGGCAGCGCAGGTTAAGTACATTTATTTTGAATAAATTACAGTGTGCTTGTTATAACCGCCAAACCAATGTTTAAAGCCATTAAGACATCAAGTGTATGACTGTTTGAGTGTTGCTAATTAAATCAGTACATACCTGCATACATGCAGCATCTTTTGTGATATGAAAAGTAATAATAATACTTCTAAAACTATATAAAAAATTAAGCAATTAAGAAGCAAAAGCTATTACCACCCTAAAAAAGACAGTTGCAATGGTGGTTCCATTGTTTCAACTTCTTTTGCCTCAGGATCTGATTCTACTGTAGCTCAAACATATCTACTGTATCAAAGCACTTGGCATTTCGAGTATCAAAACACACAATATATGCTGCAAAGTAGGGCATGGATACGGAGCGATAAAGTTAGCCAATCACAGCAGTGGGTGTTTACTTCAGTTTCTGCAAGAGATAATGGCGCTGGAGGTTGAATTTTTTTTCACAAAGGGTGAAAATGAGGACGAAAAATTTGACCTCTATTGGTGCAAAAAACTTCATAAACTAAACTTGAGAAACATAACATAAACATCTGAATCTGGTAACATCCTTTCGAACATTTCAGCATGACCCTTTACTGAAAAATGAAAGAAAAATCTTTCCTTTGTCTTTTACAGGCCCTTTTCTACACCTTGTTTATGGAAAGTGGCAGGTAACTTAAGTAAATGGTACATTATAAGGGCTAAGCATGAACGAGACACAAGAATCTCTCTCTCTCATGCGCACAGATGATTATTAATGCCTGATGGCTGCGCTGCCGACGCTAGCAGGCATATGTAACATGTCATCACTTCTCACCGTGGCTTGTCATCACTTTCTGCCGAGGCGGCCTCCGCCATTGCGCATTTATGAATGTTTCAGAACAACGACATGCAGTTCGTCTGATGGAGAGCGACGGAGTGAGTGAGTGTGAACGGGACAATCCCTGCTGCAGCTCTATTAATAACACACTCCAGCTCCAGCACGCTCATTAATGCTCTTCAAACGTGGCAGAAGCTTCATATTGGTGTCGAGGAACTAATATCAGCTGGCTGAAGCAGAGTGAAACAGAGTATTTTTGTTTGATAAACACTCCTAAGCTTATTTCTCAGGGTCTGAGTCACACGGAAATCTGCATTTAATATTTCATTAGTTAGAGGGGCCAGAATCTATTCATTGAGGGAGACAGAGAGAGATGCAAGAGGTCTGATGTTAGTCAGTGTGGTCAGCAGTCTTTGGTGGGCCATAAAAACAGCTATAATGGCCTCTGCGAGGACAAATTAAAAAAGAAGTGAAATCAATAATAGGGAGGACAGAGTAACATACAGCCTGCATCTCCTCTTACCTCCACGACTGCCTTGATGTGTGAACTTAAGATGAAGAAAAATTCATATCACATGGCCTCATGCAAAAATAATCATTTGAATCCTGTGCCAAAAATTATGTATGTTCAGCTTATCTGTGGTTATTTTTTTATCTAAAATACTAGACTGATTTAAAAAAAAAAAAAAAAAAGAGGCATACATGTTTTTACATGTTATGCAAATGACTTGAGAACATCTGTTTGGTCTACAGACCAGCTAAAGTGTAAGAGTGCAACCAGATTGCAATGTCAAATTAATTAACAACATGCAAAAACTTTCTGCTCTAATTCTGTCGAATGACATTGAAAAAAAATGGTGCGGGACGCAGCTAGGTTTCTATAAAATTATTTGAGATGTATTTTTAAACTGATCTTTATGAGCCATCTGTATGTTTTATATGAAATGCCTACATTTTACGTCCGGGATGTCAGTCATAATATGTAGATTTGCTTCTTTACATGTTTTCATCTCATTTATCTTGAAAACCCTAATCAAGATGAAGTGCTGGAATGATTAAAGCAAATGAAGCATATTTTGATTATTAAAATGTGTTAATTTGAAACACATTCTTTAAGTTATTACTCACGCAGTGGGTTATTTCACATGAAAAGGCCTGATGCTTAACTCAGTATGTGTTTCAGTGTAGACAACTAAATATCTGGAGAACTTCTTCAGCCATTAAAAAAAGATGATGATTATGATGGCGAAGAAGATCAGTGCTTATTCATTATGATAAGTAAGCACCATCATTATCATCATCTCTACATGAACATTTTAGACCATAATTTAATAATATGTTGCATTTTTCTGAGAGAGAGAGTGCATTCTGACCATTTCAAGAATGTTTTATTAAAAACTTCTTTCCAACCATTTTTAACCTTAAAAATGTATCTGACAATGTATACCAAGCACCTCAATTTGTTAACCTTTAATAGAGTTATCAGAGGTTTCATAGTTAACGTTTCAGAGAAGAATATTTTAGCATGGTGAATTACATACTTACATAAGTTGGCTATTAATTTTGCTATTGAAATTCATAATGCAAGAGTTTTCGTTTACCAGGGGTGCGGTGCCTAATGGAGTTTGACACTTTGGCTTAGTTTGATTGTCACTGGCGGGTCCCAAGTGTGCGTTTAAAACATGTCTCCGAGCAATAGTGAGTAACGCTGATGAATATTTGACTGAGACTTAATTTCAATTCTACTTCAATTATTCTGGGCAAGAAAACACATCTGTCAGACATTACGTCGCCATTTCTGAGCTTCGGGAAGCATTTGGATCCTTTGTAAAGGCTTGAAGAGGTGAAGCTATCATTGGGCGCACTTAGTACAGCTATGCTCACAACTACCATACAGCTGAAAACTACAGCTAAACTACTGTCTGGAAATGGCTCTGGACTATAGTGTCTGCTAAATGTAAGACAGAAAAAACACTTCTCTGAGAAACAAACATCAGGCCTGAGGTATTTTTAGACTAACCCTAGTTGTTTTTTGAGAGGGCTTCATTAGAGAGCTCTCTTGTTAAGTAAAATTGACTACATGCCAGTGCTGTCTTTGTTTCATGCCAGTGCTTTCTGTGTTTCAGTCATTCAACTGTACGTCAAACTGTTGGGATGCATTAATATCATAATTATTTTTTACCTTAAAACGCATAAACACATTTCATTACACCAAATACACAAATTCATGTTATTTTTAGCAATGTCATATGACCCCTTTAAACAAAACATTATATCTTTTTTTTTTTAATATTAATTATTATTATTGTTGTTATATTTTATTATTTATATATTTTACAATAATAGGGCCCTAAGAAATGTTTTATTTTTTTCTGAAATTTGTTGTTTAGATTTTTCTGGATTTAGGATTTAATACTGTTTAATACTACTTAGCTCTAATTAATCAACACAGTTTAGCTTGTCAGAATATGTTCTTATTGCTATTGTGAACTGCTGCAAGTCAGATAGAGAGAAAAAAGAGAGAGAAAGAGAGACAAAAAGAGGGGAAGGAGTGTAAGAAAGAAAAACTGAGATCACAGCAACAGATGGTCGAGCTTCTTCAGGCTTCCGTGGATGTTATTTTTATCAGGCTTGAGACGAGCTCACAACTTTCACACTCGAGCAAAAGAGAGGAGAGAAATGAAGAGGATGTTTCATCAAAAGCTCAAGAGGGAAGAGATGCACGTCAGCTGTAATGTAGTGCAGAACGACCATCAGCCAACATGAAAGTTCACTGCCAGGCCTCAGCATCCTGACTTCAGGGTGCTCCACTGAAAATTTAGTTCATGTGCTTTCTCAAACCTCCATGTATTTGCTGTTTTGATTCAGTTAAAAAAAACCTTTTAATCTAATTTTTACATCCACACATACACATTACTTGTACAGTTTTACACTTAAAGACCTGGTCTAATATCCAAAAGGCTGTAGGTTTGAGCTCCATAAGAGTTTATCCTTGAACCATCACCTGTGCTTTTGATCAATACACTTAAAAGCATAGTTCAACGAAAACTGAAAATACTGTCATCATTTACTCACCCTATGTTGTAGGTTTTATTTTGTACTCACCTTAACCTGTATGACTTTTGAAAAATGTTGTAGAATGTTTTTGTCCACAGTTTACAATGAAGGTTAATGGTGCCCCAAAACACTGGACTGCATTTTACTTCCACTGGATAAAACTCAATTTTATATGGACAAAAAAACGCATTAAAATATTGTCTTCAGAAAGTAAGTCATACAGGTTTGGAATGGCATGAGAATGATTAAATTATGACAGAATGTTCATTTTTAGAAAAACTACATAATAGATGTACCGGTAATAAGTGCTGTTAGGATAAAAGCATCTGAATGCTTACGAACAAAGACCTTTCTGACTGCTTGCCTCAGAATCAGAGAATATGCCAAAACAAAGGCTGTTCTTTATTCAAACCCTGCCAAATTCATTCCAGTAGTATGGCCTTTTCCACTCATGAGCAAATTTCAAGGTCTATCAAAATGAAAGACCAAGCCCTTCAAAGCAGTCATCCTGTCGTCTGATTCCCAGAAGCCACGGAGACAGGCAATGTAAATAAACCAAATGATAAGCAACATAATCAACTGGGAGATATCAGCTGCATAATGACTATGTAAATTGTGGACAAATTAGCGTGTGTGTATGTGTGTACACTCTTGACCCCTTTAACGAGACGAGTATTGTGTTGATCTCTGGTGCAGATCTCGGCAGCGGCTCTCGCCGGATGAGAGATGTATGTTCTCTATTGAGCGCAATGTGAATGGCTTATTAATTCTTATTATCCTGATCACTGCACACTAAAATGAGAAATGGAGACATTTTAAGTTGACTAATTGGCCTTAGGAGGGAGGGATGGTGGGTAGAGAATGAGAGAAAGAGAGATGATTGTCGAAACAATGGGGTCTGTGCAAATATCATTAAGTAAAACAGTGAGAAATAAAAATAATATGCTAAGGCAGGACTACTCAATTCTGGAGTCAAAAAGCAGGATCCCGTCAGCCTCAAGGGGCCGCACATTTTTATAGTAATTGTTTTATATTAATGAGGTGAGGAGACTGTGTGTGCTATGCAGCATTACCAAAATCTCAAATCACAGTCTGAGTAATTTTATATCACAGAATATATCATCATATGGTTAGATTTGCTGGAAAATAACCAATTAATTTGATTTCAAAAAGTCAGCTATGCATGAATCACAACGATAAAATTACATTTTTGTACACTCTTGCTTGTTGGGTCATTTTATTGGGTTATCTTTAATATTTTTACCCAAGTGCAGGGTCATTTTTAACGCTGGGTTATTTTTTTTTCTACCTGACCGCTGGGTTGAGCTTGTCTCCAATGAAACAACCCAGCTGCTACAGTCAGAGCGGACTTTTTGTGTCCTACAGGAGAGAGCGGTTCTCAGCGCTGCCACCGCCGATTTGGTGCACTCTTTCAGGGAAAAAAAAGGTTTGTATACATTTAATTTCATTTATAAAGTCTTTAATGTGGTGTAAATTATATTATTTTACGCAACGCAACATAAGGATGAGATGTCAGTTGCGTCAGCAGTGGTCGTTTCATGCTGGCAAAACACCTTTGCCTTGCATAACAAATTTATTTTATTCGTGTAATTTAATTTGATGATAAAATATGTTCTCTAATCTCAGTACAGTTTACAGTTTATTTTTGGGCAGGTTTTGGAGTCAGTCACGCCATCTCTCAGCTAAAAGTGAAACGTCTGAAGTTCGCAGTTCCCCCACAAACAGCAGCCCTTCACCGGCTCAGATTTCGGTGACACACTGACACGAGAATTAGCACCATTTCGGTAAAAAGTGATTACAGAGAACGGTTGAATACACTTAAATTAAAATGCTACTTTTAAATGTTACCTTTTTTATGTCTAAAATGCTTGTTAAACTAGTTTAAATGTATGCATGTATGTAACATTGTAAACTATGCCATATTCACCCAAATACATTTTTTATTTGTCTTGTATTTTGTCCATGGGTGTTCTTGCTGAATAATAAAAGTTTTTTTTTAAATAGTAAAGAATGAAGGAAGGAAGGAAGGAACAAATGAATGAATATGAAAATCAGATTCAGTATGTTTAATGAGGTAATTAATTGAAAAATGTTTGCATAGTACAAAACGATAGATTTAGTCATTATAGTTAAAAGTAAAAACATTTCAATTTAGTGCAACACATTCATATCTCTCTCTGTCTATAAAGTACTTTTTATTGTGATTAAAAATTTTTTTTAAAGTCTCTTATGCTCACTCAAGCTGAATTTATTTGACCAAAGATACAATAAAAACAGTAATTTTATTTATTTTAACTGTGATGGAAAAGCTGAATTTTCAGCAGCCATTACTCCAGTCTTCAGTGTCACATGATCCTTCAGAAATCAATCTATAATGAAATGATTCATAATGTATCATATGAACATTTCTGAGCTCATTCGTTGCAAATTATTTGCTAAAAATGTCTGATTATTGGATCTTCTCTTTAGGATCATTAGTGTAGTTCATCACCTCCAACTTGGCTATTAAATATGATTTTTTTTTTTAAATAAGGTTGAAGTTATGCTGGTTTATAGAGATTTTTTTTATATGTTAATTTGTCTATGAAGCAAAATAATAGGATTGCACACATCTGTTGCACACATTTCTCCTATTGCACAGTACATACTAGGGCTGTCAAAAAAAAATAGAATGTCAAATATTTGTTGAATTTAAAATAAAAATCCACAATTTTAGGTGTGCGTTAAGGACAGTGGTGTGCGATGGGGTTTTAGAATGAGGAGGCAGTTTTATATATACATATATATTTATATATAAATATTACATGAAAAAGATAAATATAATTTTATTTTGTATTTTATTAATATTATTTTGTATTTTATTTAATATATTTAATACTAATTATACATTTCATAGTGTTTTTATGCATTTTTATATTTATTCCAAAATAATAACTAAAGGCAGTAACAATTTGAACAATATTCTGGAAACAGTTTACAATAAGGTTTAATTAGTTAACATTCGTTAACTACTTTAGTTAACATGAACTATAAACAATAGCCTACTTCTACAGCATTTATTAATCTTAGTTCATATTAATTTCAGCATTTACTAATGCGTTGTTAATTACAAATATTGCGGGAAAAGAGAACATCAATGCAGAGAAGATCTTGTTTACGTCAAAACTGAAACCAAGCCGTTCACACAGAACGCATATTTCGCGCATTTTCTAGAAGGAAATCTATCACCGTTGCACTCACGTCTCGCACAAAAGAGCCGCATGTTTAGAAAGCCATGTAAAATTAACGCAAGTTCAACTTTGAAAAAACATATCTCGAGACTTAACGGTGGGTTTTTTCCCCATCCCACTGCAACTAGTGTTTTTTAATGAAAAATGTGTGTGATTGGTGATCGGCCCTTTGTATTAAACTATGCATACTTACATGATGCTGTTTTTATTTATAGTTGTTTAAGCAACTTAATTATAATTGGTTTATAAACATTATTTTAAACAGTATGCACTTTTTTTCACAGATAGTCGTGTTACCTGATGCTTTGAGTAAACATGCATTAATAATATTTTGCTCGATGCACCCTCTTGTGGCCTCAGGAGAGAAGCCAAAAGCTTTTCTTCACCCTAATTGACAATATGCATTTTAACTTTGAATATAATTTGAATTTTGATAATATTTAAGTAAAAAATTCAAATGACATTTTTCAGTCATTTTGACAGCCCTAGTACATACCATCACAATGCCCTCCTCACTAACATTACATGTTCATGATTACTGCAGTTATGGCTGCCACAACAATGACGCAGAACATAAATAACTTGCGTTGAACAAGAAAATAGAGAGAAACATAATTGCGCGTGTGTGTTTGGCAAAGTATATTTGTATATCAGGCTTGTAAATCAAACTTTACAACCATCAAGAGCACACAGAGCCAGAAACTCACTGTCACATAGCACAACCTTTTCTTATCCATCTCAAAATCCCCTTCTCTTCCCCTCCAGCCCACTAAAAGTCAGATTTGCTCTCTGCATATCTCTCAGTCAAATCTCCACACACCGCAAGCTGAAACCGCTGAGTGAAAGTGCCTTAACAGACTTTCAGAGACAGAGAGTTGCTCTGGGAGCTCCTCGTGGCAGCAACAGTTTCATTGTTTACTAAATATTGACACTTGGCAAATTAATAATTCACTCTTAATTGATTTCCGTGTGCAATATTCATGAAAGGCACATTTGGAATGCTGAAATGGAGCGACTGTCTTTTAGAAATGACAGCAGAGACGGCAGGTCGGACAACTGGAGGGAAAACTTTTCGCCTGTGTGTGTGCTTGTGTGGTTATGTGTCATTTGAGGCTGTCTGTGGCATTTGGAAATGCGACAGAACAGGATCAGATTTTTCAAACAACATGGCGCTTAAAAAGAGGCAGCGGGAAATGTTTTTGGAGCAGCATTTCGCACTTGAAACTGTTAAATAATAATCATGTTTATTTTATTTATATTACAATTGTTAGAACATTCTGAATTACTCATAAGACGTCTGAGGATCATATAAACAATATTTGGTGCATCTCTGATGTTTCTCCTTAACAAATCATCACAGTTATCTCATAAGTATCTCCTGTACCATTTAAATGTTCAGATACCAGAGTCTGTGATCAGAAGTCAGAGATCGCAGTTTGAACTTATACATTCAAGAGCAAATTGTCTGAGCAATGTTATCCACATTAATTTCATAGCATTATTATATATGTCAACAACTGACTCATTGTCACAATTCACTTGGGGAGCAAGGAATGAGGAAACGAGGAGTACTTGAATAACAAAGTCTTTAATAATCCACAGGAAAACCGAGAACAAGGAGGACATTCAACAAGTAAACCCGACAAACAAGAACTGAAAGGACTAGGGTTTTTAAAGGCAGGATAATCGGGGAGGAACAAGACACACTTGGAATCAAATTAACACAATCAACATGAGGAAGAAACTGGGTCACAGGGGCAAAAACACACACAGAATAGTCCATAATCCTGACACTCATTTGTGTCTATCCTTATTAATCTGAGATAGTTCACCCAAAAATGCATTACTTGTTTTTTCTTCTTTGCAACATAAAATAAGATATATATTGACGAAAGATGGTTTACAAACAAACAAATCAAACAAACAAAAACACTTGTTTTGTTCCACAATAAAATAGAAAAAAAGAAAATACATGTTTAGACATGAGGGTAATACATGAGGGTAAGTCATGACAGAATTTTCATTTTTGGATGAATTATCCCTCAAAATGAAATTTTATACACACATACACACACATATATATATATATATATATATACAGTGGGGCA
>NW_015506355.1:604973-605558 GCF_001515645.1 Sinocyclocheilus grahami
TGCATATCTCTCAGTCAAATCTCCACACACCGCAAGCTGAAACCGCTGAGTGAAAGTGCCTCTTTCGAATGCTATCGCTCCAGGTAAGAGGTCTGCTTAGTTCTTCTAGTCTTTCAAACCACCTGGAAAACTTCCTAAAAGGGCAGACTCGATTGCAGATGGCTGATATAAAGAGCCTTTATTTCTTTTTTTTGCCTCTCAGTAGTTGCCACTATTCATAATGGCTATTTGTTCGTTAAATGGAAAGACTAGACATTTTGATCGCATCATTGTAAATGTATAGCTGTGATTGGCCAATGCGTGTTTAACATTCCCATACCTGCGACCTAATTGTGCGAAACAGGTGAAATTTTGTGGATAGAAACTGAGCCTCTGGCCAAAAAAAAAACACTTTACATGATGGTGATTGGATCCAAGCATGATGACTAGCGGCTCAGACGGAATGTCTAACTCAGCGCTCTCAATATGTCACAGCCGCTAAAACACACATGGAAATGGGTTCGATTATAGTGCTGGTGAACTGTGACATGAAGCTTTTGGCTCCAGACATCAAGAGTCCCATTTGTGTGTGTGTGTGTGTGTGTG
>NW_015506356.1:0-7107 GCF_001515645.1 Sinocyclocheilus grahami
AAATTAATCACTTTTGACAGGTAGTCCCCCATATTTTCTTCTGTCCTCTATCATGAGCATTTACAAATATGCCTATTATGCTGAAGTCTCTGCTGAATTTAGTGCATAAATCATATTGTTTACACATTGCTAATTTCATTCAGATTTCAAATGCAGTTTGGATGCATTCATTGTGACTAGACTGGCTGCGTTAACAAAAGTGTATTAGCATTTGTGTATTACAAAATCAAGCTTACATCTTTCCAACTGTAATTGTGTATATACTGTATATATCGGGCATAATGAAAACAATCATCGATTATACACATTCACTACAAACACACTGTACGTTTTCACACACCTGTGCTGTATCGGTTTCTTCCCCAGGCTTTATTCATCGGAGCTGGATCTTGTGTGTCCACATCTGTCATATTCATCTTTTCATCTGGAGCATCACTGCCGTCTCTCTCCTGCTCTACGCTCTCCCCGTCTACTAATAAGTAGATTTATTATTATTACATACTAAAAACGATCATCAACGCCCATCATGTTGGTAAGAGTAACTAACGATAAAGTAAATCTGAGATTAACATCTAGCAGTACAATCTGTGTTCACTCACCAGCCTGATGGGCGGCTCGCTCTAGAACCTGCTCATCTGAGACGTCTAACAGCACCACTAGGTCCAGTGCAGGGGGTGGATCTTTAGGAGTGTTTTTACTTTGTGTTTTTGTCTCAGCCTGATCAGGTTCAGTCCCGTTCATAGCTTTCTCCAGCATCTGAGCCTGACTGATGTCCACTGGGAAGACGTCAAGAATCCAGCCACTGTCAGCAGGGATGTTCCTGAAGAACACGACAGAAGGGAATCAGACCGATTTTTAAGAATATTAGTGCACTAAGTAAATAAAAGTTTTTCATGTGCACCAGGGTTATTATAGTTAAATAAATAAAAATTTTATTTAATTAAAATAAACATTACCTGAAATAAAACAAAAAAAATTTTTTTTTTTATTAAAAAAAAAAAAAAAAAAAAACTAAAATAAGCTAAAACTAATAAATAAAAATTAATCAAATCTATAAAGACAAAGTAAAACATACAAAAACAAAATTACAAATTCTTTAACTAAAATTAATAAAAATAAAATCGAAAACAACAATAGTATATCAATGAGAGTAAAATAACACTGATGTGCACTCGAAGCGGGAACATTGTCTTAATTTTTGTATAAAAAGTAAAAACTGCAAAAAAGTCAGACATTTTTAATCTGCTTAAAATAAAACAATATGACAATAAAAAAAACTAGTATGGTGTGGAGACTAAGCTCTTTACCTGATAGCATCCACTATGATGTCAACCAGAAGATAATCAGGAACAGCTTTTCGTGTCCTAAGAGCCTTCTCTACCGCTGCACCTCGCTGTGCTCGCAATGACCACTGCAGAGCAGATCACAGTACATCATGGACCATATCAAAGAGCTCACTGCTGCTAAATACAGAGAGGAAAACTGAGTTCACATGGAGAGGGGCTTTGCGATTGCCTTTACTTTTTCTTTGTCCTCTTTTTCGAGAAGTCCAGATGTCTTATGCGGCTGAGGTCCTGATGTGAGACATCCAGAAGAGCAGATCACTATTATAACGTGAGTGAGCATTTTCATAGTAAATAATATCAGTCTTTTTTGGGTTTTTGGTTTAGTTAAAGGGCATTTATAGAAAACCATATGAAAATAAAGAATGCACTAATATGCAGTTAAATTCATATAAATTTAGATATAAATGTAAGAATAAGTGTAATCAATTAGCACAGAAATCAATAAAAGCTAATAAAAAAAAAAAAAAGAAATACCCCAATGAGTATTTTAGTCTACTAAATGATTACATGTAAATGGAAATACTTGGTCCTCCATGGGGTGCATAACGTTAAATTAATAAATAGAGTATATGAATCTTAACATATGCAGAAATAAACAAATACACTACCTTTCAAAAGTCTGCAATTTGTAACACTTTGTAATGTTTTTGAAAGAAGACTCTTTTGCTCACCAGGGCTGCATTTATTTGATCAGAAATACAGTAAAAACAGTAATATTATGAAATATTATTACAATTTAAAATAACTGTTTTCTATTAGAATATACTTTCAAATGTAATTTATTCCTGTGATGTAAAGCTGAATTTTCAGCAGCATTACTCCAGTCTTCAGTGTCACATGATCCTTCAGAAATCATTCTAATATGCTGATTTGCTGTATGATACATTGTTTCAGAATTCTTTGATGAATAGACATTTCAAAGGACAGCATTTTTTTGGGGAAATAGAAATCTTTTGTAATATTATAAGTCTTAACTGTCACTTTTGATCAATTGAATGCATCCTTGCAAAAAACAATAAAAAAACTTTTGAATGGTAATGTAAATAAATAAATGTCAGAGTTTTAAAAGTTGTCTAATATTCCCACAAACTTGTTTCTAGAGGGGAGGATTTCTCCTCCTCTTCTTCTCTCTGAGGCTGCTCAGGACGTTCTGTCGGAGAACCATTTCTCTCCAAGCTCTTCTGAGCATGGCAAATACAAGGTCAGCTCCAGCAGGAAAATTAAACGGTATAATAAAGTAAATTAAATTGTTGCACAGAAAACAGTAGTTACACACAACACAACCTATTCCAAAAATATTGTCAGCCCTGCTGGTTTTCTACTACAAAAAAACCTGAGCGTTTACTTTAGTAAATTTTCCTGACCTGTGACTCTTTTTAGCTTTCACTAACGGCCTGTTTTTCTTGCTGATAGACTGATAGAGTGTCCTGGATCAAAGGGTTGGCTGAGAGCACATGGATGCCAAGAGCTGATTCCCAGAGATGAACAAACAGCAAGTCAGGAAATTTAGATAATATTCTGACATGATGATCCTGGTGAGGCAGGAGGTTTTGCACGAGTAGGATTTTCCCAGCATGCACGCTCTGATGGTGCAACAGGGAAACAGAGGAGGAGGAGTGCTGGCGCTGGGTGGGACTATCATGCTCTGTAGGCGGCTCAACACATGATTCAGAATATCATTTACTGGAGGGGCTTGACTCTCGCCCTCTTCATGCCAAACCCACTCGCCCTTCATGCCCTGAAGAGAACAGACAGAAAGACACATGTGCATTATACTTGCACAGACATGTAAACGAACCATCCCTCAACTGTTATTTCATTTATGATATACTCCTTACCACATACTCGTTATAGTCTTGATTGATGAGTATTTGGAGATTCTCCAACTCAATGATCTGTTCTGGTGTGGGTCAGCAGGGGCAGGATCCACACTGGCCATGTCATACAGCGGCTTACCACTGAAAAACAGCTCCATCCACTCCTGCATCAGCTTCACTGGTATCAGACTGAGAAAGAGTGGAGATGAAGAACAGATGGTCATTTTTTACCTACCACATCTCCAAATCAGCATATTAGAATGATTTCTATATGATCACGTGAAACTATGAAGACTGGAGTTATGATGCTGAAAATTCAGCTTTACATCACTGGAATAAACTGCATTTTAAAATATATTCAATTAGAAAACAGCTAAAGAAATTGTAATATTATTTCACAATATTACTGTATTTACTGTACTGTACTAGTTTTTAAATAAACTTTTACTGTCTCAACATTTGAACAGTAGTGTCAAATGTTTTACAACAACATTTACAACAAATGCAGGAAAATATAATTTTTTGTTTCATTATAATGCACTATAAAGGTCGTTTACATAACACATTAAACTTTTTATTTCAAAATCCATAGTTTCTTTTGTTTTTAAAATCTGTGATTGCTGTTTAGTAGAGTGCTCAGGGAAATAAATACTTGGCTGTGAGGAGCCGATATTCTCCAGCTTTGGTTGCCGGATCAACAATCTGTCCCAGAATTCCTCTGCAGGTGTCAAAGCGTTTACGAAAGCGAGCTTGAGCGTGATCGGCAACTAGCTGTTTGTGTAGCTCACGCTCCGTCCTGAAGATGAACCTGGACAATGGCAAAGATGGGACATAATCAGGACCACTCAAACTTTTTCTGATACTCTATGGGTTGTTTTGTTTGTGTGTGTGTGTGTGTGTGTGTGTGTGTGTGTATGATCTCTCACAGCTTCTCTGTCCATGGCCTCTTGGAAGTCTTGAAGGTGTCTTTCCTGGTACTGTCTCTCCTGGAAGATCCGGTTCTGTCGCAGTGCCTCTTTCTGCCGTTTAATTTGCATCAGCTGCACAGCGATCCTCTTCTCCTGCTGCATCTGATGCATCAGTCGATTGATCATCTGTTCCTCTCGCAATACCTCCTGCAGAAAGAATATCAACGCAAGAATCAGATTTGATCAAGACATGCACTTCCAGTCAAAAGTTTGACACTTTTTTTGACATTCACACATCAAGCGTTACTGAAGAGTCTAAACACATTTTACATAGTGTTAAACATGTACTGCATTTTGAACACAGCTGATATTTAACCCTATAAAACCTGGCTTATAAAAATAAAAGTCTGAAAAGTCTATTTTTATCAGAGTAGATATAAAGAGTATCAAAACTTTAGACAAAAATTTAGAAAAAGTTTGCATGTGTGTTTTTTGTTGAGTATCATATTTCTTTAGAGCTTTAGTAAAGCAGTACTACTTACAAAATTGTCACTCAACATCTCCCAATAATGTCTTAGATGATATTTAAATGCATAGTTTTATGATCAAAGCTCTGTAGTTTGTATTGTTTTATTGCAATGCAAGGACGATAGAGAGATACAAATAAACATTACACAAAACCCTGATGGATCATACTTGATGCTTACATTTTAACATGATTTTTCTAAAAAATAAAGTATGGGTAATCAAATAAAACAAAAACGTTGACTTAGTAGCAACTGTTCATCCAGAAATATTACAAACAATATAAAACTTAACATTTTCAAAAAGGCGTGTACCATGACCTGAAGTGGGATAATTACACTAAAAGGCCTTTTACTTGCTAAAAAAGTATAAACTATCAACCAGATGTAAGAAAGCATGTAGTAGATTGCATACAGATTTGCGTCTTTTCAGCAAAGTTTTGATCAGAAAATTAGAGGCCTTAGCTTGTGTATTAAATATGAAACAGTAGGTTTTACAGGGTTCAAATAAGCCAAGCTTGCGGTCACCTGCTGAGCTTCATGGGCTTGGAGTTGTTCCATCAGTGCACGGCATCTCCGCATCTCTCTCTGTTCCCGGGCAGCAAAGTCTTCCTCCAGACACTTACGGATGTTCTCGATGTACTCCTTGTTCTAATGTGGCTGGGTCACACGACCACTGTAAATCCAGGTACAGTTTGTTATATCCCAGATCTCACCTAATCAATACGTTTTTTTTCCAGTTTTGTGTGGAATAAGACTTAGATGGACAGTGAAAGAACTGTGAGTGGTATGTCGGCCTGCTTTTGTGCAATTGTTTGTATTCCTAGGATTTCAGCATTATGCAAACACACCTGTAAAGAAAGGCTCCACCACCAGCAGGAGAAATCCTCTTCTGGTTCTTCTCAAACTGAGCAATCTCATGATGAACATACTGAAGATCACTGCATCTTAAAGAGTGCTCACTGAACACAATCAAATCCTGTCAAAACAACTTCTGACAATTCATATTGTTTTTCTGTATGAATCTTTTTTTTATTATTCCAATCCATCCAGATTTAGTATCTATCACAACATACAGCAGTCTTTTATTGTTAATACAAAACCTGTCGATAACATGTACATTTTTCATCCCATAATCAAAAAGAAACAATAAATGACCTTATGGTAATTCTTATTACCGTAATGCAAAAGAGATAATATATTTTAATGCATTTATACATCATAGTAACAGTGTTATGTTAGTATTATTTATATACTATTATAGTATTTATTTATGTTCTGAATTGCTTTTATTTTTATATTTGCCATTTTAATTTTAATTTCAATATTTATATTTAGCTTTCATTAATACATTTTTTAAATTATATACTATTATAGTATTTATTAATATTTTGAATTTGCTTTTATTTTTATATTTTCAGTTTCACTTTAATTTTAGTCTAAGTTTTAGTCATTTTGACTTTTTATATTTCTATTTAGCTTTAATTATTTATTTTTTTAGTTCATATATAGTATTTATTAATATTTTGATTTTGCTTTTATTTTTATATTTTTAGTTTAATTTTAAGTTTTAGTAATAATCTGCTTCTGTCATTATTATTAATTCTTTCTTATTTCTATTTATCTTAAATTTTTCAGTTTTAGTTTTAGTAATTCTTCAATGTAAAAATTAGAAATGTAATCTTGGCAAATAATTGAAATACGTTTTTTTTAAGTTAAACGTTTTTTTTAATTGAATATTTGTAAAAATAAAGTCTAAATAAAGTTAATGGCTAATAGATAAATAAGAATGTTTTAGATAACAATAACAATACTGCAGTACTGTATTACAAACTTGAGAACACAGGGGGTAAATATGCATAACTATCATGAAAATAACATCAAAAGTGTTCACCTCAGCCTCTTGCTTTTTGCGGAACTGAAGCTGTTTCTCAGAAGCTCTTGATGTGCGAGCGCGTGGAGGTTTTGGGATCTGAACTATAGCCGACTGAATCTGAATCCTGATCTCATGCTGTTTTCTGTGTGCCTGCCGGTGCTGACAAACAACAAATCATATCAATCTCAGCCAACACTATCACATGCTGATTTACTTGATTCACAGTAAAGCACAGGCAAATCCAAATAGTGGTTTAACACCCAAGAAAACAGTTTGATGCTACTGAATAAGTAAGGTTAAAGGTAGTTATTGATAACTGGGAAATGTTAGCTATGGTTTATCTGTAGAAAGGCACACCTTCTCAATGTCCCTCAGCATCCTCTCCTCCTGCCGTTTGAGCCGGTCCTCCTCCTTCAGGAGTTCAGCCATGACAGAGCGGTTGTACATATCCTGCCCTCTTTTATGGAAGCGTTTTGCGATCTTCTGCATCTTCAGATCTGTCTCACGATTTACCACCGTCTTCAAGCGCTGTGAGACAAACAGCCTGAAATCAGACTCCTTTGTGTGGTCCCAACTTGTGTTGGTGTTTAAGTTTATTTCGAGCAATATATATATATATATACACACACACACACA
>NW_015506356.1:8467-8892 GCF_001515645.1 Sinocyclocheilus grahami
ATACAATACAAACACAAAATTATAAAATACAGTAGAAATCAAAATACAGGCTCTACATAGAAACATGTGACATTCACAAGACGAATAAAACAGCCACAATTATTACCTGCAGTTTAGCTGATAAATCAGATATAAATATAGACATTTATGAATGGATAAGGCGCGTTAACCCATTTGCTAAAAGCTATAACTTCCTAACTTGCACAACAAACTCTTACCAACGACTTTTAACAGCCGGAGCTCTATATTCCGCCACTCACAGATAATGTCTGACATTCTGAACGTTTCATTTGAAAGCCAATAATGTCCATATAAATGTAAGGATAATCTAGGTAGCTGTGTAGCTCATTTTGTTTTGGGGAGTGTCTCGCGTGGTGTTGCCACTAGTGATGGGAAGTTCGGATCATTTTACCGACTCGGACCTT
>NW_015506356.1:11297-11935 GCF_001515645.1 Sinocyclocheilus grahami
TATATATATATATATATATATATAACATGATATGTATATATATTATATCTGATATAAACTCGATATTCTGAGAAAAAAGGGGGGGGGAATCAGAATTCTGAGTTTATTCTGACTTTTTTTTCTTCAGAATTCTCAATTTCAAGATAAAAACTAGGGCTTTCGAGAAAAAAAACGCAAATATCTTTTTTATTTTTGTATTCCAGGGAGGGCTTCATCTATTTTAACTCTGTAAAAAATAAACTGGAAAATCTATTTATTCTTAAAATTATTCATACTCAACTGAAATCCTTCGATCCAAATTATGAACTCAAACAGGAATCTTACACCAAAGACTTAATGAATATAAATTAAAATTGTAGTTGTATTTTAATAAGCCTTCTATGTATTATTGCTGGTGGTTTGCAAATGCATCAATTCAACTTTAATTAAAACTTCAAAATTCCACAATCTCATTGTCAATATTAAACTGTGCATGTGTTTTATTGGTAAAGGAGAAAGCCCTTTATATGAAACGCCACAGAAATAGAAAGACTTATTTTTACAACCAAAAACTTTTAAATGTGAGATCTACAAAAGGAAAGAACTGAATGAACATGTTGCTAAAGCGTTAGGATAGAGCCCCAGTATAACAAGAGAAG
>NW_015506356.1:12986-17060 GCF_001515645.1 Sinocyclocheilus grahami
CCATCTCATATTTCTTCACAACCTCACTCTTAATGTTCATCTAATGCCCTTTCAATCACACACCACATTAGGAGTTTAATGACTGCTATCTGATGCTCTTCAAAGTCGACGTGAAATTGCGTTGCGACCCATTTTACTTCCACACTATGACATTTCACAGTGAAACAAGATATGGAACACAAATAAAATGTGGGGTGGGGCTTGATTTTATCCATCAAAGATGGATTGGATGGTGAAAAGTGGAATAGGACTTGTGATGCTGGAACAAAATGTCACAACAGCACCAACAAATGTAAAATAGGGTCGCTTTTGATTTCATGTTGACTTCTATCATTCAGGCTCATTGTAGTGACAAGTGTCATGTCATCCTGATGTGACGTATCTGTTGTTCTGACTGCTGCACAAGGTTTTGGAGGACTAGCGATATGCACAGTGCACAGAAAAAAGGCTTTCACAGTAACATTAGATACATAGCTCTCATATATCTGATTGATAAAGTTCAATCTAAAGGAATAGCAGGCTCCTCTGCTGTCGGTAAGGCCAGTTAAAGTAATTTACCCTGTGGTCCATGTGGGCCCATAATCCAAATGACAAGGAAACTGCTCTGAAAGAAGGTGCTGTTCTTTGAGCTCCCGAGGCACTGTGGTCATTTTAAAACCATGACAATCTCTTGGACACAAGACATATCATCCTGGAAAGATGCATCTATGATTAGATACATAGTTGAGTTTATACAGGGAGTATTATGACGTGAGAGTGCCATATTCATCTGAAGGACTTTCAGGTGTGAAATACAAAGACACATTCATAAAAGTAAAAGGTGATTCACATGTTGTACAGATAATGCCAAATTCATTAAATGTTACTGACCTTTGGAAAGCAAAAACGAAGAGAGTAGAAAGATTATTCCAATATCCTACAACCTGGATTATTAGACCAACAGCAGAGATCTTTTGTTGGAAAAAATGTTGTAGGGCTACACGACTAATCGAAAAAAGGCTGCTTGTCAACAAAACAAGTTTTAATGGTTTTCCACGAAAAGAAAAGCTTGATGGTTTAACGTTAAAAAAAATGAAGAAATTTAGACAAAAGTTAGTATTGCAAAAATATGATATTATTTTTCTTAATTTCTTTTAGTGAAATATTACAATAGTAATATTTCATATTTTCTTTAATATTTTATTTAGTAGTAGTAGCAGCAGCAGTAGTAATAATTATAATGATATTTAAACACAAATGTTATTAGTCATATTGCTATATATTTTTTCTTAATTTCTTTTACAGTGAAATATCACACTAGTAATATTTCTTATTTTCTTTCATATTTTATTTAGTAGTAGTAGCAGTAGTAATAATAAGTTATAATTATAAATTAAACACAAATATTATTAGTCATATTGCTATATAATTACAAAAAATTGTGCATCCCAACAAACAAGCTTAGCAAACCTGGGAGATTTAAATTTTTAGAGTGTGAGGGTTAAAAAAAAGTATCTCTCTCTCTCTCTGAGAGAGAGAGAGAAAGAGAGGGCGTGAAAGGAAGAGGAAAAAATAAAAATTCGCATTTTGATTTTATTCTGAAACTCGTGCAGCCCTAGCAGAGAAGGTAATTTTCTGCTGACTGAGCTTATGATGTTCAGTTATGCTGACTGAGCGTCAACCACTAATCAAAAATGCACACAACTAGCTAGCTGCATGACATCTTTAACAGTAACAGTGTGTTTACATGCATCTTACAGAGATTAAGCTGACAATGTAAGATCATGAAAACACTTCAACAGCTGTCTCCTTAATCAGGGAAACGGTTTAAGAAAAAACAAAGATGAAAGTTTCTCCCATTTTCCTTTTGTTCGGTCAGCTTATTCAACACGTGTCTGCTTACAGACATCAAGACTCGAGAAAAAGTTGCATGAAGCTACATACAATTTTTTTAAATCAACTGAAAGCGATGCAGTTTTGAGAACAAGCCTTAAATGCACTGGTTTTGAACTTTTGAAATGCAAATCAACATGTTTTACTGGTAGAGAAATGTGTGCAAACCTGCTGAACTTGGGCTGCTTTTCGGACCTCCTATGTCTGACTGCTACAAAACTGTTCTGAAAAAAAGAGCTATGAAATGTTACGCACAATACAATGCTGCAAGGATCTAGATTTACTGCGATCACTCCAATAACACTGCAAGAAAGAGGCACGAACACTGTTGTATGAATAGAAGCGATGTTCCCTAGGCAAAACGTCATACTGCCCCGAGCGAGCGCATGAAGATACAGCCATCTTCAGCGCTTCAGTAGTACTTAACCTCTCTGGTCAGTATCACAAGTCCTTGAGAAACAGTAGTGATGTTAAATATGAGCGATTTCCAGTAAGGGCACAAACCCTAAAACGAACTGAAAAACATCCTCGTAAAGGTGAACGGCACAAACAAACGTGAAAAACAAAAGCTAGTGCGTTCTCAGGATTTTCCAGAGAGAAGATTGTGGAACCAGGTGTTTGGAGGCTGTGGTTGCTCTTCAGAGGATTCTGGGATGAGGAACTGGGATGATGTGACCGATGTAGGGCTGCCAAGCGAACCGCTAAAGTTTTCTGCCTCTGGAGAATCCAGCTGCCAGGAACCCTGGGGTTTGTAGCCTGTATTCAAGCCATCGTCTTGGAAGTCGGCCTCGAATTCGATTTTGGGACCCGCGACGGACTGCATTTGAGGCTTGTAACTTCCGCCACCGCACACCCCCTGCGAGGAGGTGGGGCTCTGGATGCCAGCGTAGGTGATTTCAGTCTGCGTGGAGCCCACCGAGGCGGTCGAGGAACCGGAGGAGTCCGAGATCTGGTTACTGTGTGAGCCGTCACCGACCACCTGGTTGTAGTATCTCAGCAGGGCCGGTTCATCCGAGTCAGTGTCTACCTCGATGTTGTCGTTCTCAAACTCCTCCTCTTCCTCTGGTACTGGGAACAGACCTTCCTTAGTGAAATCCCACTCCGGACTCTCCACAATGTGGACCAGACTGTGAGGAGAGGGCTTCACATCCAGAGGACCCTAAACACGAACAAGAGCAATGCAATTTGAGGAATCATTTATGTTCGTAGCACTAAGTTGTTTGCAACAGCAATGGCGATTGCGGTCTTAGCAACCATTACTCAAGAAAAGTTCTACCTGTGAGGAGGACCAGTCTCCAGGTACTTTAGGTCCAGGGATTTCAGGATAGAAAGCTTTCTTTACCCTGGAATTAGATAAATAATACAAAACCATCAAGGCGACACATTAATAACTGATTTACATCAGTGTTGTTACATTGTAAGTTAAATTTTTTTTTTTAAGTTTTAAAATTGAAGTTAATTGAAATAAAATAAACATTAAATTAAAGGGGTGGTTGATTGCGACTTCACTTTTTTAATGTTAGTGTGTAATGTTGCTGTTTGAGCATAAACAATATCTGCAAAGTTACGAAGCTGAAAGTTCAATGCAAACGGAGATATCGTCTTTTAAAATTCTGGCAGTTTAATGCCTACAAAAACGACTGGTAGGGACTACAACAAGTTACTTCCCAGGTCCGTTACGTCAAGAACCCAGAATTTTACATAAACGCGCCAAGAAGCGTTAAACATGGACGCGCGTGCGGTTGCCGAACTGTATTAAAGCTTTAATCAGAATAAAACCGTATATTAAAAGCTAACAGAAGCAGTAGCATTTACAAATAACAGCGTATCTAAAAGTATGAGACAACAAAAAACTAAAATCTTAGGCCTACCATTAAAAGCAGTGCTTGCACAGGTTCTGCACGATCTTCTTCACTAATATCCTCTGCTTCTCAATCGAGCTCAAACTGATAAGCGATATTAACGACGCCGTTGTTTACAATACAACTGGAGCACATGCCGCTGATCTTAGGGGCGGGACGTTTAGACTCGGGCTAGAGGTTTAGCGGTTTAGCCAATCACAACACACTGGGCTAGCTAACAAATTCGTGTATTTTTGAGGCAGGGGCTTCATAAAAGCAGGAAATGATCAGCGCGTTCAGAGGAGAAGGGACAGAGCGGTGTGGAATAAAGGTAAATTATGTGAAAAATAATGCGTTTTTT
>NW_015506356.1:19911-26451 GCF_001515645.1 Sinocyclocheilus grahami
TAACAGAAGCAGTAGCATTTACAAATAACAGCGTATCTAAAAGTATGAGACAACAAAAAACTAAAATCTTAGGCCTACCATTAAAAGCAGTGCTTGCACAGGTTCTGCACGATCTTCTTCACTAATATCCTCTGCTTCTCAATCGAGCTCAAACTGATAAGCGATATTAACGACGCCGTTGTTTACAATACAACTGGAGCACATGCCGCTGATCTTAGGGGCGGGACGTTTAGACTCGGGCTAGAGGTTTAGCGGTTTAGCCAATCACAACACACTGGGCTAGCTAACAAATTCGTGTATTTTTGAGGCAGGGGCTTCATAAAAGCAGGAAATGATCAGCGCGTTCAGAGGAGAAGGGACAGAGCGGTGTGGAATATAGGTAAATTATGTGAAAAATAATGCGTTTTTTAACAAACGAAGCATTAACACATGTTAGACTGCACCCCATAAACACAATCAAGCCTAGAAAAAAAAAACAGTCAACCACCCCTTTAAATAAAATATAAATTTATTTCCGTTTTTATTTAAACCTAATTTTCTTTCAGTTTAAGTTGAAGTACTAAAATGATTAAAACTAAAACTGAAATAAAAACAGACTAAAGTTAATTAAAAAAAATCTAAATTAGTACAATTTAAATAAAAGTGGAAAATAGTCATTCAAAATATGAAAACACTATATCAGTATATTAATGATACTAAAAATAAAACAGATTTATGTGGATCAGTAAGACTGAAAGAATACAGTCTGTTGTAGCACAAGTACTGTAGAGAAAAAAAAACTTATTTCATTTCAGTTAGTTGCCAAGGCAACACTTCTCATTTTAAAAGTAGTAGTTTTTGAAGTACTAAAACGAAAACTGAAAAAAAATTTGATAAAAAACTAGTGCTGTGAAAATTAATGCATTACGCAGGTGATACATTTTTTTCAGACACGCGCTCCAAATTCACCTCAGCGCCAGGCACTAGTCAAACCAGCGCAAAATTAAAAGGTACAGGTGATGAGGAGCTTCAGTAGAACTGCGGACAGATGAGATGTTGTCAGGCTGTATGGCAGTTAAAAAAACTATACTGTGCTCGTAACACATGCTCTTCAATTGCACGCACAAATGTGGCGGCGCACACTGTAGCCTATATCATTTCATATTAAAGCACGAAAGAAACTACAAGCATGCAATGTCGTAGTTATGTCATCAGTTAAGTCATGAAGTTACCAAAAAGGCGATTAAAGCTGCCTTAAAATTTGCATGTAAGTATTTGTCATATACGAGTCACATTTAAGAACATGTCTCTGAAAAGCAGCACTGTCTTCCTCCATCTAACACACCCCATTCAAATCGTCTGCTCATTAGTAGAGACTTTAAGACCTGAAGTGAGCCAGAAAAGGTAATCCGATGCGTGTCAGATCCACGTCATGTTCAGCAACGGCAGGTCTTAAAGTTTTATGTGAAGATTGTTATGCACTTAAATTAGAAGTTATTTTTTAAAGTCTGATAAATGTTCAAATTGATAGCTCTCATTTATACTGTAATGTTGAATGGCTAGTCAATGGTAAAATATTAGGGGAAAAAAACAATTTCCTAGAGACATCAGTAGTATTGGTATCAGTGATACTCACCTTCAGTCATAAAAAAGATGCCATTAAACAAATATTAAAAATATACTGTCTTTATGTTGTTTCTACATTTGAATTGAAGATTGAATGTGAAATTATTGCAATATAAAAGTATAATTAAAAACTTTAATGTTAGGTGGGATTAATCACTATTTCATTTTCTTTTAATTGATTGACACCACTAATAAAAATTAAATAGACATTAAAAAAAGTCAAAAACAACAAAAAAACTTTAAAATAAAATTGAAAATGCAAAATACAAAAATAAAAACTAAGTCAAATTTTAATAAACACTACATTAGTAAGTTAATGATACTAAGATAACACTGACGTGAGAACACACCATTTAGGTCAAAATGACTTGATTTAGTGGATTTTTTAATTATTTAACAATGGAAATGCTGTTAAAGCACATTAATAAAGTCCTAACAATGTCTCATCTTATAGCAGCAAAAGAGAAAAATGTAAACTTATTTTATTTCAGTTAGTTGCCAAGGCAATATTTCAAATTTTAAAAACTGAAGTACTAAAACTGAAATAAAAACTGATAGACAAATGTAAAAAACTTGCAACAAAATGACTAAAACTTTCAAATTAAAATAGACAATATAAAAAGAAAAAATTCAAATTGTAATAATTAATACATTAGCATATATGACTAAAATAACTCTAACTGCTGATCAGTAAGACAGAAAGAACACTGTCAGATGTTGCAGGTCATACTGTGAGCCATTTAAGTTTCATTGATTTTGTGTTTTTTTTTTAATTATTTAACTTGATGGAAATGCTATTAAAGTACATTAATAAAGTCCTACCACTCTCTCTTCTTGTAGCAGCAGATGCTGACAAGGATGAGACAGCAGAACATGATTCCTAACGGCACGAGAATGCCAACAAACAGCATGTCAGCTGTTGGATGAACAGAGAAAAGAGAAGTTTAGGTGAACTACCTACATAATCTAATTTGTTATCTGCAATATCAAAGCAATCTGAAAAGACAAAGTCACTAGTTGTTCTATTTAAAGTAAAAAATAAAATAAAAATCCACATACAAAGTAACAGTAATATCAAATATAAGGCTATAGTCAATGGCAGAATATCTGAAGGAATTTCACAATGTCTTACTGTCCATCTCCATTTTAATGGACACAGTGGCCCCCGCGTCCTCCCCAGCTGAGGTGTAGGCCTTCACTACGAACTTATACGAGCTCAGAGACAAACCTTTCACCCTGTACGACTGCACTTCAGGATCAGTGATATTAGCTAGAAACACAACCACACAAGACTATTATTTAAATATATAAACTGTGATTTACATAACTACAATTATTTGCTTTTATATATATATATATATATATATATACAGACACACATATTTCTGTTATGTGTGAAAGTGCTTACCAATGAGATCCAGATGTGCAGCATTTGCCAGGTAGATGGTGTATCCACGTATGAAGCCTCTCTGCTGTTTCATCTCGGTGGCTCTCCAAGACAGCAGCACATCAGAGCCAATCTGATTGGGTGACAGCTCACTAACCGACTGAGAAGGAACTACAGAAGATCCAACGAAAGAGAGAGACACATGGAACAGATTCACATACAAACCATCAAAAACAAATTCTAGACTGTGAGTCTATGCAAAAATCAACAGAAGTGGTTTATGTCATTTCACATCATGAAATCAAAATCAGAGTTTTGTGGTTTTTAAATCCACAAAATATGTGCGTGCACTCTTATAAATTGACAAAATAAACATTGCATGCTCAGGTTACTTATTAATTATTTGAGTAAAATAAAATGCTCTCTAAAATTAAATGTCCTCTGCTCCTAAGCTATAAATACCTAAATGTTCATATTTTCTTGTTTTGTTTAATAATAATACTGTCTGCAGTTGAGCAAATGCTCCTCTTTACGAACCATTATGCGGATATAAAGGAAGTGTTTGTTTTATTCATTGTGTCCTCATTGCTTTTGTTCATCCACATGAATAGTACTATAAAATATATCAAAAGAAAGGGACAGGCTCTTTTATATTATATAGTATTATTATTATTATTATTGTTGTCATTATGTTGTTATATAATTACATATATACTTTTTTGCCAAATTATGCAGCCCTACAAATAAGCACACCAAACCTGGAGTTCTGTATTTTTTTGTATTTTAAATTGTAATTTATATCAGAAAATCATAGTTAGATTAAGTCGTTGGATTAACTTTTCTAGTAAATGCATGACCATGTTATTCACATAAGCAACAGCTGAACCTGGACCACCGTAGTTACGCTACAGACACAGAGAGAGAGAGAAATATCAGCTGATCACCTTAGAAATCAGTAAGCATATATTACATAATAGTTTTCCTACATTCAGTAGGTTATATGACGTTTTTGATGGGTTCAAATGTTTTTTGATGAATGCAATGAATTACAAAACATCATTGCCAAGATGGCTTGAGGAACAGTTTGAAATGTGCATCAAAAAAAAAAAAAAAAGAATGGGGAAAATATTTTTTGCAGTTAAAGGACAAGGTACCCAAAATTATTGTAATAATTTATTCATCTCTCATATTATTCCAAACCTGTACAGTCAGAAAATTTGAATAAGTCTATCTATCTATCTTTTAATGCCATATAAGCAATGGCATGGCAAACAGTAACAATTAAATTAATTGTATACAAAAATGTAACAATATTAATTCACAAACAAACATAAACAAACAAATAAATAAATTTAAATTACTAAAATCTTTTACAATTTGATATTTGATAAACATTTATACTTAGGAAAATACTTAAGAAACTTAAGAAAAAAATTCAGTAATGAAATTTGAAAAATATTGAAAAAGAGCAAGCATGAATAATGTTGGGCCCTATTAAATCAGTTTTATTTTTTCCCAAATTCATTTTAAATTTTTTCCAAATTCCGTTTTTTTGTTTATTAAAAAAAAAAAGTTTATGTTTTTTTTATGGACTCCACTTTGATGGTTAAAATAAATTTGAGCAATCAAAAAGCATGCCTAATTTATTTAAATCATGAAACCTATAGATTTGAGCAACAATTTATAAAAAGTTTAATAAAAATGACACCTTTAGGGCCCTAATAAAATACATTTAATTTTTTTCTCATATTCTGTAATTAATTTTTCACCAAATTCTATTTTCCGTTTTAGTTTTTCTAGATTTGTGCTTCATTTTCTGAAGCCATAAAATAGGTTTATGTAAAGAACAAACAGAAATTTAAGTCAGTATTCAAATGCATGTGCACAACCTGGGACAGAGGGAAAGATTTTCAGTGAATTAATAACATTTACAAAGCTACTGTATTACTTTGGGCACTTATGTTGATCTAGAGTTTTCTGAGAACAAAAATCATGCATTCTTCTGTCTTGATTTGTCACGATCACTTAATTCTCTCTAGACCTTGACATAAAAGCTGTTTTCTGTTGATTTTTGTTCTTGAGTAAATGTCAGTAAATGATGTCAGAAGTTTCATTTTCGGGTGAACTATCCCTTTAACTCCAAGACCACACAAAAAACAAACAGGGTTCTGGGAGCTGAAAGTTGAGCAGTGAACTTACTGTGCTGGAAAGTTCATGGGTGAAGAGCCGCAGCTGGCAGACCATCTCCAGCTTTTTATACGCCGCCACAGACCAGCTCCACAGCAGTGTGGCGCTCCACGCCTTGACTTCAACCGCGGTCACATTCGCTGGAGCCAACAGATGTACTGGAAGAGAGACAAAAACATCACAAGAGTTCTCAGTCATGAGAATATTAAGACACTCGCTCTGACTCTATTTATAATGTAGATACAGTATATGCATTGAAACGGAAGTTGTATTGAAAATGCAGTACCGCGGTCAGTGAGTTGGGCCGAGTCAGTAAGCTGGACTGTTCCAAGAGGATTTCGAGCCACCAGAGTCCAGTTCTCCTCCCAGACCTTCGAGCTACACCACCATGTCTTTTTTTCATTAGCCTCCAAACAGTCCCTGTGGATAGAAAAATGGCTTATAAAATCATATTCAGACGTTCATGAATTAATTCAAGAAATGGTACGATAATTGCATCAAAACATTAATGGGATTCTTGGATTAGCAGTAAACATATACATTACATAAGTTAATAACAAATATGAAGCAGTATAACCATTTTTCGACATTGATAATTATAAGACATGTTCCTTGATCAGCATATTAGAATAATTTCTGAAAGATCATGTGACAGCTGGAGTAATGACTGCTAAAAATTCAGCTTTGCATCACAGGAATAAATTACATTTCAAAATATATTCAAATAGAAAATTGTTATTTGATACTGCAATAATATTTCACAATATTACTGTTTTACTGTATTTGTGATCAAATAAATGGCAGCCTTGGTGAGTTTAAGAAACTTATTTTAAAAATATTTTGAAAAAAAATCTTAATTATTCCAAGCTTCTGGTCTAGCCGGTAGTATATGTATTTATTATTATTATAATAAATCATTTTTAAATATCTAATATTAACTTCTCCATAATCGCAATAGTTAATACCTTAATTGTTTCGAATTTAAATAAAAAAAACATACACACACACATACATATATACATACATACAAAATTATATTTATGATATTGATATAATCTTACCACAAGAAATGGTATAATAATTTAATTAGAACACTAATGGAATTCTTGGATTAGCAGTAAAAATATACACTGCATTACACAAGTATCCTTTTCCATCTCATTTAATGTGGTTTGCTGTTTGGGGATCTTTTTATGTACCGAGGACATTACAGTACCAAGAGCCAAATGGGACAGTGTGTGCGGTCAGTGGTTCTTGTGTAGTGTGTTTCTTGCCTTCCATTAAGGGTGTATTTAGTGCGGCTGCGCTTCATTCTCAAGCGAGTGTCTCGTCCTTTCTTCCAAGAACATTCTGCGGATGCC
>NW_015506356.1:27020-27592 GCF_001515645.1 Sinocyclocheilus grahami
ATTACTGTTTTTACTGTATTTTTGATCAAATAAATGCAGACTTGGCGAAAATTAAAAAAAAATTTTTTTTTTTAATCTTACTGACCCCAAACTTTTGAATGGTAGTCTATGTAAATGTATTAAATGTATGATAAAAATGTCTTTATATGATAATATTTTTGTATATTATAATTAAACTCACAGCCTACAAACACCACAGCTCCTGTGAGGGTCAATCTTTGGGAAAAGCAGATCACGTTGGTGCCCGTGTTGCCCAATGCTGGCTGGTTGGTTACTGTGATGGCATACGTTCTTCTGCTCAATCGTGTGGCGTTCATTTTCTGATGCCCGTACACGATTTCTTTGAAATCTTCCTTCTCCTTAACAATACAGCAGAAGCTCATGTTACTGCCCACAGGAACCATTTTATCTTGGGGAAACATATAAGACTCGGACTTCACAGGAATATCCGACCCTAGAGACAAAAGGATGAGATTTCACAAGTTCAGTGTATGGTTTAAATAATGACTTAAATGTTTCTTAGAAGAGGAAGTATTTTCTAGTGCATCCAAAGAAACAGATTATGTCCTTAC
>NW_015506356.1:29009-44462 GCF_001515645.1 Sinocyclocheilus grahami
TGCAATAATAAATCATCCCAATATGAAAAGGAGAATTTGCAGAATGGAAAAACTAAAATTGACCAAAAAATTCCAAAACAAATTAGATATGGGTGTTACTGCTATCATAACATGTATGTCTGAGCTCTTTAAGTCACAGTTTAAGTCATATGAGACAGAAAAACACTGAGTGGAGAAACTGGTTTCAGAGTATTTGCATTTAATCTCTTGTTATTGAATTGAAGGTGGGACCGTTTTGTAATAGGATGATCCTGAAATGATTCCCAGTGTTCAGTGCTTTATGACACACATCCAAATGCATATTTCAACACAACACAGATTAACAGCTGAAAAGACAAAGGCAGAGATGTAAGAGCGCTTACATTCAGCACCACATTCATGAGCTCGGTGTGGAAAATCTCCAGGTCAAAAAGCGACGAGTCACTCTGCCATCTCAAAGTAAGAGTCTGTGCAGGTAAATCAGGATTTAAGGTTAAACCACGAGGTACAGGAGGTTCACCCAGACCTGTAACATTACAAAGAGAGAGGAGACATGACCAAAGGATTCATTTAATTTGTTAAATCCTGGCATATACTTGTAATGAATTAAGTAAGCCGTACAGTGTGCAAAATTCTATCAATTATGATGGCTGGTGGTCAGATGGTGCAAGGTTTCAGAGGAACTAACAAGAAGTTTGAAGAGAGTTTGATGAATAGCTCCTTTCAGTGCATGCACTACAGTTCTTACTATTATTAGTTATTATAAAACAGTTAATTGTAATATTTCATAATATTACTGCTATTGCTGTATTTTTGATTTTAAAAAAAAAACTCACCGACCCCACACTTTTGAATGGAATAAAGTGTATTAATTTACATTTAATTGTGGATGACTACCACTAAATTAAACCAGAGTTACGACACGTTTCATTAATGTCACATAATCCAAGTTAAACCTGGAGTGAGAATTCTCAAAAACGTCTTGATCAAACTTGATGACACTCACCGTTCTGTGTGAGGGAGCGTTTGACCCCGAGGCTCAGCAACAGAGCCAGAGTCACCCAGCCCTCCATACTGACCGATCCAGAACCGCTTACAGAAAGAGTCAAATACAACTCCTAGACCTACAACAAAACACAAAAACTATTAAAAAGATGGAAATTAAAGATGGAAATCAGATGTATGTCAATTCTTATATTTGTAAAAAAATATCTCATCAGGAGAGTTAAATATAATCTGGAAACAAAAATCAATAATACCTTGCAATTGTGATACTGAATTTGCAAATACCGATGAAACTTATTTTTTCTCAGTTTCTTTTCATCACTAAACATTTTTAAAATGGCACAAACGTTTAGCATAAATCTCACAAAAATATGTTGTGGTCCAATTTCACTCCAAAACCCAAAGAAATTTAAAGGGGTCATATGATGCGATTTCATTTTTTCCTTTCTCTTTGGAGTGTTACAAGCTCTTGGTGCATAAAGAAGATCTGTAAAGTTGCAACGACTAAAGTCTCAAATCCAAAGAGATATTCTTTATAAAAGTTAAGAGTCAGCCACACCCTCCTAAAACGGCTCGTTCGAACATGCCCCCATATATCTACCTCACTATGTGGGAAGATTTGCATAACGCCGCCCAAATGTTCACGCAAAGAAAGAAGGCGTAACTTTTAGTCTCACTGTAGTATTGTTGCCGCTGCCACGCGTTTCAAAAAGGCGGGGCATAGAGGAGAAACAATAATGTACAGTATGTGGAAAATAATGTGGTTTTTTTACTTTAAACCGCATAAACACATTTCATTACACCAAATACACAAAATAATGTTCTTTTTAGCAGCATCATATGACCCCTTTAAATAGAAAATTACTGCATAAAGATAACAAAGCCTGTTTTTAGGACCATTAACACATTTTCCCTTCCAAATTCTCTACCATAATCCATCTGAACATTCATATTATTTTTAGTCTTAAATTTAAATATTTTTTCCTTATCCTCTAGATTTACCTTAAAGGGTTAGTTCACCCAAATATGAAAATTCTGTCATTAATTAATCTCCCTCATGTCGTTCCAAACCCGTAAAAGCTTCGTTCATCTTCAGAACACAAGTTAAGATATTTTTGATGAAATCCGAGAGCTTTCTGACCCTAAGTGACAGCAATGCAACTCAAACGTTCAGGGCCCAGAAGTAGTAGTAAGGCCTTAAAAATAAGGATACCAAAAAAAAAAAAGTTTGTTAAAATCTAAAAGGATATTAAGTTGACCTTAAATCAATTTTTGAACTGTCACTATTGGCATATATGCAACAAAGATTAAGTCAACATATTTTACTAAAAGGCCTACCAATCTCTGTATAAAATCTCTGTGATGCAGCCATCCTTCTAAAGTCATTTTTATCTTCAATCTCAAGTGAGATTGTCATTTTGAACCCCTTCTACAAAACAGTAGATTACATTTACATTAGAGACATTTAATATTTAGAATTTTATCACTATTTATGTTTGTCTTTCTTCCGAGAAAATTAAAAAAAAAAAAATTTAAATCAATCATTTGAACTGGGGAAGTTTCTGCAATTTGGTTGATCTGACACGCAAAGACTTGCTTGCCTGATCGTAAACCTTTTTTCCCAGTAAACCTTTTTGACCGGCCAGTGATCGGAATTGGACGATTTTTCGCATGACCGGCCTGGATTGGTGACCGGCCGGTCAGTCTCACCACGTCTTGCCGATTCCGAGCTGATCCTTTTATTGCCAGCGGCGCCGGCAATGACATCACAGCCATGCGCACACTCACAGTCGCGTGTAAACATGTCGTTTCGCGTGAGAATGATTCTAATTTTAATTGCATTCAGTGTAAACGGCGACTGATAATGTATTTATGTGTGCCAGATGAGGCTTGCACAGCCTGAGCGAGTGTGTGAGAGAGACAGCACACACAAAGTAACTCACAGAAATTTATAGATGCATACTGCGGTAGAAAAAAAAAAAAAGATATTTACAAAATTTGATTTAGGTTAGCAACATTATACGGCCATGTTTCCCCGAATATCAATATCAACACGATTGCAGTGTGACACTGATTGATTTTTTTATACAATAGTATTTCAATAAACAAGAAGTTAAAATTAAGTGACTTAAGATTTTAGACAAAATATTGACTGTTTTTGCTCAATTTCGCATGACGAAAATATTTCCGATCAAAGCCACAGCAGAACTGTTGTGTGTCTCCGAGCAACACACAGCAGTGTTTCGTTACTGAATGAATTCACGTTTTTTAACTAATCGAGTGACTCAATGATTGGCCCATTCATAAGGACAGTCACTTGCCTCGTTTCTGAATGAATCAGCCGTTTGAATGAATCGCTTGAAAGAATTAATAAATGACTCACTCATTAAAACAGACATTTGTCGCCACCTACTGGTGGTTTAGTCGTATTTAAAAGTATCACTGCATTTTTTCAACATTTATTTGTATGTTTAAAAAAATATGTAAAACATTAATCTTATAAAATGTATGCATTTGAAATTTTGCAGTGTAAATGCATTTATGGCACCTCAGCTTCATCAAACTGTCTGTGTAAATGCATCTAATGCCACTTCAGAGACAGCTTCCGTTTCCTCAGCAGTGGAAAGATAGAGTTTGTTAATGCTAATTTCATTTGAATGGTAACAACTCTACAGTTTCTTATTATTCTAACTGAATTAATTGAAACAAAGTAATAATTTGATGTGAAAGATGACACATTTAATAAGGTTAGGGGGAAAAAATTACCATTTATAAACATAGTGGCAATACAAAAAATAAATAAAAATAGTTACATACAGCAACTCATTTTAAGTTAACTATTTCTTCCTCTTTCCAGTCACAGAGCACTTTATTTTGGGAGTTAAGTGACAGAAAATCTGTAAACTTAGTCCAGATTGGGGGAATTGTAATGTTTAATAATTTCTTTTATTATGTAAATAATTTGTGCATTGAAATTTGCATAGATTTTTGTTTGTATACACTGTCAATTATAGTTCTTAGAAAGAAAATCAGAATCGACAAAAATCGGTATCGGCAGGTCACACTTCCAAAAAATCGGAAATCGGAATCGGCCAAGAAAATTGCAATCGGTGCATCTCTAGTAATGTCTCTTTTTCTACAGCCTTTACACAATTCTCCCACTTGTTCACTTTCTCTCCTCCCGGTCATGAGCGTAAATGTCCCTACAAAATGGTCTTTTAGGTGTTGATTTATAAACCGTTAATATCACACAATTATCAACAGTACTTCTTACAAATCTCTTACTGCACCTTACCGCTACACCTGGTCTCCTATTATTCCCTGAAAAACCGGAATTTCCAGTCCTCACCTGTTTTTTCAACCATAAATCAAGACAAAAACACCTAACTGAGATTTCTACCATGACATGCTCTTAGATCAACTGCAAAATGTAACTGGTATTCCGGGACAGGCATTAAGATGACAGTGTTTCCCACACATAGGCTTTAGTTGGGCAGGCCGGGCCGCACAGGTATATTAACGGCCACCCAAGTATATTTGGAGAAACATTTTTGCTTTTATTTTTATCCGCCCGAAATAATGAAACCATCCGCGATAGATTAACTAGTGGAAAATCTCCCCTCCGCCTACACGTTTCGTATCTGCTCGTTCTGTGCGCGCGAGAACGGTTTCAGACTGCTTCAAAGTGATTCTCAATCAATGAATAGCGCACATTTATGCCAAGCGATTGCTTATGAACAAGCAAGCTTATGAGTTGATGAATTATGACAATGTTTACTTTATGACCTTTATATAATATGTTTTAGACTGTTGTAAGAATGCATATTTTAATTTCTCATCTGAAGGATCAGCCCGCAATAGTATAGACATTTCAAAATAAGAGTCCCAGTGTATTTCGGGTTTGTTTTTAATTAAGTCACACGTTAAGTTTTTTCCTTTTTTGGGGGGTGGATTATTGATATTGTGGTTACACAATAAATTGTATTTTATTTCATTTCCATTTAACTCATAGTAAACTACTGTAATTTCTGGCTGGGATGCTTCCCCACAGGAAAGAACATTATTTGACATTATTCAATATATAGATTTTACTAGTATCAGTAAAATCTGTGTCCCGTTCACTGAGAGAGAAACTATATGACAAAGCAAGGAGAACTCTTACCATTTAAATGCTGTAATGTACAATGCATG
The DNA here is from genome assembly GCF_001515645.1 of Sinocyclocheilus grahami. Lineage (NCBI taxonomy): Eukaryota > Metazoa > Chordata > Actinopteri > Cypriniformes > Cyprinidae > Sinocyclocheilus > Sinocyclocheilus grahami. The sequence continues at coordinate 34,185 of NW_015506356.1, forward strand.
ATATGAGTATGTAATTAAATGTAATAGTAGCCTATGTAATTAAAATTAATTTCAATAAATAAAAAGTTAAAAATCACACATTATTTGTAATTTGTCACATGTGTACCATTTTTGTGCCATGGGTATAGAGGATTTTTCCACCCGACTACCACTGCAACTATATTTCAAACCTGTGGGAAGCACTGGGTGATTTATATCCTGTCCCGTCTAATGTCACAATTTTGTTTAAACAGAGAATTATGTTAAGTTAACGCCAGTAAAGTATGGAGTACTACAAGGATCTGTCTTAGGCCCTCTTCTATTTTCAATATACATTCATTGCATCCCCTTGAAAATATTATTAGTAAAAATGGTATTAGTTAGCATTGTTATGCAGAGGATATTTAGTTGTATAGGCTATTTAATTAAGACCAGATTAAATTTCTGAATTATTTCAGTTAACTGAACGTGTTAAAGATATAAATGATTAGGTGACAATTGTTTTCAATTAAATTTGGATAAGACAGAGATATTACTTATTGGACCAAAAACCTGTACACAGAAGCTCTTAGAATACAATCTGCAACTAGAAATATGTACTGTTACTTCTTCCTCTACAGTCAAAGACTGGAGTGTTTATCATTCAACAACTTGATTTTTGAAAATCATGAATTTACATGTTACAAAACAGCCTTCTTCCATCTTAGTAACCTCAAGCTACGGAACGTTACCGGTTTCTGATGCAGAGAAGCTAGTTCATGCATTCATGACCTTTAGACTGGATTATAGTAATGCACTACTAGATGATGGCTATCCTGCTTTCTCAATACACAAGCTACAGTTAGTCCAAAATGCAGAATGAAAATATGGTCAAGAAAATATGATCATGTCACCTCAATTTTTTCATCTCTACATTGGCTACCTATTAATATTCCTCTGGTCCTAGAGATTTTTAGATGAATGCCTAAACTTTTTGGGTCAGGTAGAATCTGTGATTTGGGTATGTAGAAACATTAATTATCTGTGAAGCGGTTTTAAATATGTATTGTGAAACGTGCTATACAAATAAGTACGAATCTAATTTAATTTTAGGAGTGAAAATCTGATCAAACAAGCCCTTTTTTGTGTAGATATGTTTTCAGGTGGTAGCATGCCAGTTATCTGATCAATCAAAATAACAAGGGATGCACGATATTGGATTTTTGCCGATATCCGATATGCCGATAATTTTCAGCTCATTTTGGCCGATAGCCGATACCGATATATAATTATTTTTAATTTTGGTTAGTTTTTAACAGGAACTTATTTGTTAGGATTAAATAAACAATAATAAAGTTATTTTATAATGACAGTACATTGAATATTTGAAAATAACTATAAATAAACTTTTAATCACTGCAATTTTTTTCAGAAAGATGCAGTGGTAACCTTAACATTTTATTTTATGATAACATTTGTAAATGGTCTAAAGCAAAAGAGTTGTAAAAATTATGAAAATATTTTAGAGCTCATAATTTGTTTAAACCTATATAACATATTACACATTAATGAATAAATCAGTAGGTATATATACAATTATTTAACTTAAGTGTCATGTTTGTGATTCTTTTTGTTCATGTAAGCTATAGCTTCATAAATCAAATGGCCTTTAAATCAAAACATACTCATGAATTTATGGCATCAATTACTGCTTTATTTAATCAGAAACAGTCTAAATATTATTTGTGTATTTTGCTTTCATTTTATTAGAAGTTGGCCAACAGCGCCCCCTACGGAATTAAAACTTCTTACTGAGTGGGCATTAGGACCCGGGGTAGGCTGCCGCTGCACGTGCTGTTACTGTTTACTCTATCATACACCGAACGCTTCATTCCGTACGTGCATTCTCAGTTTAAATGCAGCGATCCAAAGCAGTGAATGCAATCACCATTTAGGAAAACTTTTGCTTCAAGAATGAGCCACAATGCTGACGTGATCTAAATGCAGTATTGACGTGATCTAATCGCTAGCACACCCTGAGCACATGTGAGTTAATGTATTCCTCTCATCGGCAAGACATATCGGCATAATTTTACATATCGGGCCGATGCCGATATTTACATTTAAAGCCATTATCAGCCGATTTCGATATTGGTCCGATAATATCGTGCATCCCTAAAAATAACACAGAGGACTGAGGTAGAGAATACGTGGGACGATGTTGGTTCGCATCATGAGCATCTTATCAGTGCAGGACATTCCAAAGATGAATTCACAAGGGCACAAATATAGAATACATAACATTCCTATAAAAAAAGATTAAATTAGCACAAAGCTGCAGCTCCTACTTCTGATTCAAGGCCGTAAAAAGAAAAACACATGAAAACAGAAACTAAATAACTAGATTTTTTTTGTTTTTACACTTTTGCAAAAATGCTAGACATTGTGGTTGGCAGGGCTTTGAGCACTGTATTTGCGCATTCAAGGTCTAAGGTCTTCTGAATGGCTGTTAGCGAATTTCTATGTGGTTTCTAGGAAGTTACTTACTGGTTTCAATACAGCACGTTTGAGGAAACTAGTTACACACCAAAGTTTAATACATATCAGGTTTTAGCAAGGACCGCTGACTACCAATCTAACAGAATCAGCAATCCACACCAGTCAAGGTATTTTTTTAGACAAAAATAAGCTAAATGGATTATGAACAGGCACCGGGTGAAGTTGCAGCTCATATGGGAACAATAACTTTACAAAAAAGCAAAAACAGTGAAGAACTCAAGGTGAATCGAAGCAGCAAATTAAATGGTCATAATAAAAATATTATTCAACCATCTACATCAACAATTCTGTTAATTACAATAAAGCTGAAATAAAATTAAACTTGAATATTGGATGAAAAACAAAATGAAACTCAACGAAAGCTAGAAATGAAATTAGTTTAAGATTAATTTTACTAACTGGAAATACATAAAACTAAAATAAAAATTAATTAAATATAGGCTACATAATATTTAAAAATTAAACAATACCAAATAAAAATAACTAAAGTACAAAACTAGAAAGCTAGAAACAGAAATTAGTTTAAGATGAATTTTACTAACTGGAAATACATAAAACTAAAATAAAAATTAATTAAATATAGGCTACATAATATTTAAAAATTAAACAATACCAAATAAAAATAACTAAAGTACAAAACTAAATTATTAAAATTATAATAAAGACTGAAATGATAAAAATTAAAGCTAAATCAAAATATACTTGGTTATATAGGCTTACTGCATTTTTTTCTGAGCTATGAACAGACACAAATGCCTTTCTTTCCCACCCAGCACATTTACACATGCTGAGAACAATGACAATCTGTCCAGAACAGCGCGCTGTAATGGCTTCCTTCCTCCTATATCGCACAAACCTACACAACTGAATGAGTCTCACTGATTCATAATAAGACACTTAAACATGAAAAAAAAAACATCTTGCCACTGACCAGTATTGTTATTGTTAATCAAAACTATTAAAAAATGTTTTTATTAACTGAAATACATCTGAAATATAACAAAATATAAATATTAGAAAAAAGCTTTAATAAAATTACATTACAAATTATGGTTAAAAAATATTTTTCACTGAAATAAAGTAGGGTTAATTTATTAAAGCACTAAAATTATTAAAACAAAAACTGAAATAAAAATGAAGCTAAATAGGAATACTTAAAAATAATAATAAAAATGACAAATGTGCATAACAAAATTACTAAAACTAAAATAAAAACTGAACATCTAAAAACAAATGCTAATTCTAAATATTTATAAACACTAATACTAATAGTAATAATAGTATATAAATAATACTATAACAACACTAAGGATGACCAAAATTCTGAGGGTCACCTTATGTGCTAAAAAAACCCACTCAATTCTTTGTGAAGCAGAGACTCAACAGATCTCAGACATCATATTACTACAGGGACAGTCCACCAGAAAATGAAATCCTGTCATCATTTAGCATGTCTCTCCAAAAATGTAAGACACCGAGATGTTCGGCATAAATGACAGTTTCAGTCACCATTCGCTTTCCACTTTCAAGAAATACAAGTAAACGGAACAACAACAACAACAACAACAACAACAACAACAACAACAACAACAACAACAACAACAACAACAACAACAACAACAACAACAACAACAACAACAACAACAACAACAACAACAACAACAACAACAACAACAACAACAACAACAACAACAACAACAACAACAACAACAACAACAACAACAACAACAACAACAACAACAACAACAACAACAACAACAACAACAACAACAACAACAACAACAACAACAACAACAACAACAACAACAACAACAACAACAACAACAACAACAACAACAACAACAACAACAACAACAACAACAACAACAACGGAACGTATACAAATATGTACAGCTAACGTTACACATATATTAGAGTTACAGATATACGCACGAAGAATAAAAAAACAGCACATTTAAACGGATGAATTTCCTTTAATTCACCTCATTTGATTAGAAAAGTAAGAAACAGTAACATTCAAATGTCTCAAACGCCATGGCGTTGTCCAGTATTACCACAATTACTCCAAGTTAACTAATCTTATAATATAAGATAAGATAAAAGATTTTCGATATATTCATAAAACACAAACACGAACATCACGAGTCGATACAGACAAACAGGAGACTTTCTGGCGTTAAAAAACAAACATGCTCCCAAACTGTTACCTTGATGTTTTAGTAGTCTTATGTCTTCGAAGTGACCCGATTATATCCAGTAAATGTTTGGTTTATTAGCAGCACATGGCCTTCTTGTTCCAGACGGGTGTCTAAAACTGAGGGAACCGAACCGGATTCCCAGAATCGCTCCCGAGTCCCGAACTAGATCTTATCGTCCTACTAACCGTTCATTATGCGACAAACCCTCGCCTTCCTCCAGGGGGCGCTTGTCGGCTCAAGGCCGCATCCTCCGCGTTCAAATCTCAGCGTGTTTTGGTCTTATTAAAGACCTTTATGCTAGCGAATATAATCGTTTAAATCTATTAATCCCACTCGACACGTAAATGGAAATTCGCCTAGGTAATCCTCGTGTAATTATGAAACACAACGCCGCTCCCGCTAATCACAAGCAACTGTGATTAGTTCAGCTCGACCAGCGCTGAGAAAAGTAACAGGTACCACGTGACAAGGTTATCAGCGTGATTCTTCATGTATGTAATTTATACATGAATAATGATACTGGGAAACTTTAATAGCCACTGAATTGAAAATACACAGTGAAGAGGTAAAACTGGAGAATTATATTAAGCCCTATTTATACCTGACCAATCAGAAGCGACTTTCTGTCCGCTAAGCCACGCCCACGTGGCCCGCTTTTTAGTAGTGATGCAGTTGCACCCGTGTCTTATTCTAGGGATTTATTCAACAGGGCTGCTGGACGGAGGGGGGATTGGGGAGGGGACGGGCCAGGGTGGGAGCGTGGGCGGCTTGGTGACGTGGGTGAAGAACCACTGAGCCAACACCAAACAAACACCCAAATTCAGCTGCTTCTTCACCCTCTTCTATCTCTTGGACACATCCCTGTGAAACAGTAGCTAATAGGGAAAAGTTAAAAAAAAATTTTTTTTTTTTTTTTTGGGAAAATCTTTTTGTCCAGTCCCTCTCTCAGGAATGCAAAGATTAGGCAACTCTTTCGGAAAGATATAATTACTCTGTAATATCTTATTGGAGTAATTCTTTTGAAGATATTCCTTGGAAGAAAGTGTGGTCCTTACCTAACAAATATCGAATCACTAAAGAGATATCTTTTAAGTTGCTACACCGATTTGACCCTGTCAGGCTTTATCTTAAAATATGTTTCCTGAGATGGATCCTCTCTGCTCCTTTTGTGGAAGATGAGTCTGACCGGCATCTTTTTTGGGAGTGTGTCCATGCAGCTTCCTTTTGGAAGAAATTTTGTATGCTTCTATCTTAGACCATTTTTCTTTGGTGTTTTGGTGGTTTAAGGAGGTCTTATTTGGTAACAAGAATCTAAAAGACAAGTATTTTCTAATAAATCTATTGATTTTCTTAGCTATGTTTTTTATACATAAATGCACATTTTTGTCTGTTAAACCTCTATATATTGTTTTTTTGTAAAGACTTGAAATGTTATTTGGATACTATCTGTAATTCCAGCAATGTCAAAGCCTTAAAATCCTATACATCGTGCACGAAGTATAATATGAATGCTTTTTTATAGTGTGCTATTGACTATGAGTTGAATGTATGAGAGAGGCAGGGATTTAGCAAAGTTTTTTTTTCTTCTTTCATCTCGAATTTAATTTATTTTAAATTCAGAAAAAAGCAATAATAATTAAAATGTAAAAAAAAAAACAGACAAATAAATTAGATGTGTATAATTTGATAAATATTTTGAAAATACCCGCATGAACACTAAATGAAAAGAATCTAAATCCTAAATATGAAATATTAATTTAATTAAATGATTAATAATGTAAACATTATATTTAATATAAATATTAAACATTAAAGTAAAATCTTGAGATAAACATTCTGAGAATTTGGAGATTGATTTCGATCTAAAGAGCTGTTTTGACTGAAGAGTGTATTCATTGATTATGTTTTGATTAACTGATTATGATTTGATTATATTGACTAATAAGATTATTTTATGGCATCAGAGAATGTTTTTAAAGGATTGCTGTCAAAACATTTGCTTTTAAAAGCATTTGAAGCATTTCCATCAATGGCCTGTAGATGGAAGTCTGTGCTTAGCCTATATAAAGGATGCATAGTTTTCTTAAAGGAGACATATTATGCCCCTTTTTACAATATGTAATATAAGTATCTGGTGTCCCCAGAATGTGTCTGTGAAGTTTCAGCTCAAAATACTCCACAGATCATTTATTATATCATTTTGAAAATACCTATTTTGAGTGGAGGTTTTTCAGGAGGTTGTCTCTTTAAATGCAAATGAGCTGCTGCTCCCCGCCCCCTTTTCTAGAATAGAGCTGTGCTATTACAGCTCAGACCTGCTAAAAAACATCTGTTTTGGTTCTGATTATCATGTTTATCGCACTGAAATCATGCGTTTTAAACCATATGAGTTTAAACTTCAGATATACTATTTTCTGAGAGCACACATCTGAAGCACGCGGACAGAAAGCGGCTGTCACAGCATGCGAGCACTAAACTAAGTTCTCTTTCAAACACAAGTTTACGTTAAAAACACACGAGTTACAAAAAACAGTGGGTTATGTCTGTGAAGGTAAACAGCTGGGAAATAAATCTCATGTTTATTTTAGATCCGTGTGGCAGCCAGTGTTGGGGGTACGTAATCAGATTACTTTTTTCAAGTAACTAGTAAAGTAACGCATTACTTTTTAATTTACAAGAGTATCTTTTTCTACTTTTAATATCTGAGTTACTTTTTCAAATAAGTAACGCAAGTTACTTTTTTTCTCCAGTTTATTGATTGGCAGCTCTCCTGTCCCCATGTTGAGAGAAATTAAATCAATAAATCCACTGCTTTCTTGTCTCCTCTGAGGCTGGGACTCTAAATAGTGTTCTGTGCTCGTCTGTGCAGCCAAAGACAGAACAGTTAGCATGTTTTGCTCAAACTTTCGTCATGGCATCAGAACTGGTACACCGTTGTCGCTTGCGAAAACACAATAATGGCGCCGTGGGTGGAAACTTACAGATTAAGGGGCGGTAATATTATAATGAGATCCCTTTGCCACGTCACCAAGGGAGCGAAATCAGACGCGCTCGTTTTCTCAGACGCTTGCAGAAAAAGGCTTCCCAAAACAAGATTACTGGGTTAATCTTTTTCACGTTTCCTTGGTTGGTAGATGCACCGGGAACCTGATTATAGCACTTAAAACCTGGAAAAGTCAGATTTTCATGATATGTCACCTTTAAACTTCATGATTATTAAACAACATGGCCTTGCCATATATGGTTTATCATCATCGTACCTTTCTGTAAGCATAATTAAAAATAACACCGAAGCACATACATCAACTTTCGCTTCATGACTCACAGGCAATAAATCTAAGTCTGGAGGCATTACTTCTTTAACCTCAAACGGAAGGCAGCAGTAGGAGGAGCACTTTAAAGGTTCATAGAACACCTCCTACACTTTGACAGAAGCTCAGAGCAGATGCTGAGAGAGTTTACATCCACCAAAATGAATCTCCATTGGACAAAGATGCTTACAGTTTTCATCCTGTTTGAAAATGCTATAGGCTGGAATTCTTCTTCAGGTCAGATATAAATCAGGATAGGTTTAGCCTCAACTCAAATTCATTGGTCACACTTTAGAGTATTATTTTTCTGAATTGCATCTCTCTTAAATCATTTCACCACAGATACTGTCAGTGTGCCAGACATTATTAATCTTCAGGCTTTGGACATGTGGAGACTGGAGATGGAGTGGATGATGAATCAGAATGAAGAACGGAGAAATCAAACCTATGAAATACAAGTTGGACGCACAACAAACATGGATATTGTCGACAGCGTACGCAAAACACATAATTCCTCAGCTCCTATCACGTTATCGCCTGATTTCTGAATTTTGCACTAACTGTTTACAGTCTTGTCCACAGATGAACATAAGCAGAGGATCACTGGAAGCAGTTCACACACTGGTTTGGACTTCACAGCTCCCGCTGAACTGTGTCGATCACTCTGTTAGAATAAGACTCATCTCTGAGGCTTCACCATCCAGCTCTTGGAGTTCATGGAAAACCATCTATGGTAGGATATTTAAAGTTCATTGCAAAAGCACGTGATCAAGAACGAAGATCTTCATAAAAATAGTGGGGTTTAAAAGTTTGGAAACATTATGCTTTTTAAATGTTTTTAATAAAGTCTCTTATACTCACCAAGGCTGCATTTATTTGATTAAAAAATACAGTAAAAAGAGTAATGTGAAATATTATTACAATTTGAAATACTTATTTTCTATTTGAATATATTTGAAATGTAATTATTCCTGTGATGCAAAGCTGAATTTGTCTTCAGTGTGACATGATCCTTCAGAAATCATTCTAATACGCTGATACGTGTATGTATGTATGTATGTATGTATGTATGTGTATGTACATGTATGTATGTGTGTGTGTGTGTTATATAATGTGATATATCATATGTGACCATGGACCACAAAACCAGTCTTAAGAGTTGATTTTTCAAAATTGAGATTTATACATCATCTGAAAGCTGAATAAATAAGCTTTCCATTGATGTATGATTTGTTAGGTCAATATTTGGCCGAGATACAACTATTTGAAAATCTGGAATCTGAGGGTGCAAAAAAATCTAAATATTGAGAAAAAAAATCACCTTTAAAGTTGTCCAAATGAAGTGCTTAGCAATGCATATTACTAATCAAAAATCAAGTTTTGATATATTTACGGTAGGAAATGTACAAAATATCTTCATGGAACATGATCTTAATATCCTAATGATTTTTGGCATGAAAGAAAAATCTATAATTTTGACCCATACAATGTGTTTTTGGCTATTGCTACAAATATCCCCCAGCGACTTAAGACCTTCCTCTTTTCACCCAACTGTCACTGATGAAAGTGCAATTCTGAGAGCATGTTGGCCCACCAGCCTCAGCAGCTAAACAACACCAGCTTGGGCCAGTAAACGACCACCAAACCATAGCTACAGCATAGAAAACATGCTTAAAAACATGTTAGCAATCGCATAAAAACACCCTGACAACCAACCACATGACAGTAGCACGGTGTTGATGATTTCTGCACATTCAAACACCATTGTTTAAATGTATGGAGTGGTTGGATATTTATTCATATTTACTCATTTTCTTGTAGGGGAGATGAACTTAGCCCACAATCAAATCAGGATGTTTCCAGATGACCAGGTGCTTCAGGAGGGATCCACGATGATGTTCTGCTGCATTTATCCCACAGAGACACACATCACCTCTATGTTCTTCAGCAACACTCCCTATAAAGTCATCAACATAAGCCCACGGGTCAAAGCCATTCGAGTGGAAAACATCAAAGCCACAAATTCATTCGGTGTCAACTTCTACTGCGATAGGAACAGTGATGTAGTATATAACTTTGTCACCTGTGAGTATTAAGAGTCCCATTGTCCAACACAATTCAAATGCGCCCATATAGGCTAAATATTTCTTACAGTATTATGATGAAGATGCTAGTTTTGAAGTTTTTTATTCATTAGTTATTTTTATTTTTGTATATATATATATATATATATATATATATATATATATATA
>NW_015506356.1:45038-49385 GCF_001515645.1 Sinocyclocheilus grahami
TATATATATCTTTACGTGCTTGGTCTGGATATTTATTACTTAATTCGCCTCAATATACTAACTGAATTAATCAATTAATTTAGTGATTCCAAAAGTCTCAGGTTACACTTTAATTCTTTTTTTTTTGGCATTATATCATTTCAATGAATCAAAAGTTACTGTAAAATATATAAGTAAAAAAAAATATTTAGCACCAAGAGCTTGTAACACTCCAAAGAGAAAGGAAAAATTTAAATCGCATCATATGACCCCTTTAAGTCATCCTGCAGACCCTTTGGAAGTTAAAACAGTGATATGAGATATTTCTCCACACCAGTGAATTAGATAAAAAAAAAAAAAAAAATCAAAGAAAGTGGTTTTATTTTGAAAAACTGATCTTTGAAAGAAAAAAATTTATACTGAATTAAGGCCCGTTCACACCAAGGATGATAATTATAAAGATAACGATAAAGATTTAGTTCTAAAAATCGTTCTCAATATTAGAGAATAGCAGAGTCCACACCACAACTATAACGATAAAGAGAAACGATATCGTTGGAATCACGTTCAAAACAATTTTTTTGACAGACAATCAGAATCCATCCTGCTGTAATGAGTTCGAGAATTTAAAATAAACAAAAGACAATAGGCCTATCGGTCGCTGGTGTGGACACTAATATCGTTATCGTTAAAGTTATCGTTCTTGGTGTGAACGGGGCTTTAAAATATAAAGTACAAAAAAAAAACATGCAACAGTAATCTATTATAAACGTTTTCTTCTAAGCATGATGGGAGTTTTCTGCTAAACCTTGTTCAGTTCCTCCAGAGAAACCATTCGATTTTAGATGTGAGACTGAAGACATGAGACTCGTTGTCTGCTCGTGGGAAATACACAGAGCTCCTAACCTAGAAGGCGACCAGAGAAGGCAGTACACATTACTAATCAGGTTAGTCTGATTTTGGGCCTGTCCAAATACCCACACTTGCAGTGTTTGCACTTGACCACTTGTCCACTTACATGACATATTTCCTGTATTTGGCCCAAGTGTTCAAGTGGGCACGAAGACCACAAGTGTGTGTCAAACTTTTCATTATCTGATGAGACACACTTATAGTGTTGTAAAAATGCAAGTGTTTACAGAGCTTTATTTAGATTTTTGAATGTCTGTTCAGTAGTCTCTATAACAGATGAAACAATTGAGTAATTTTGGTGCTAATTAAGTGATAAAGAGCAGTTGCAAAGGTTGTACAACATAAAAATACTTATCTTCGCACCAATAAAATGTGCAACACTTTACATCTACTACCTATATGCAATAGCCCATCTAATTATTATTATTAATATTTAACTTACACTGGAAAGATTTCTTGCGACATCCCACAAGATCTCATCAAAAAGTCTCACGATGTATTTCCAGATCATGATGCATGATGGGATACTTACCCTCGAATACCACTTCAAAGCGGCATTCAAGATAGTGTGTTTTCAGTGTGCGTTAAGTCTTGTGCACTTACTTCCTGTTGCATGCACATGCACTGAAGAGGCCAAGACCACAAGTGTGGTCATGCCCTATATCACCTATCTCTGTCATAGTCAGGCTGTCTAGTGATTTTCATTGGAAATGAACCAATGGCATAATATTTTAAAACGTCTCTGAAACACCTGCCTAGGGTTTTAAGAAAGGAACATGCAAATTAGACAAAAGTACAAAGAGATTCACTGCAATGCTACAAGACATTCATTAATATTCATTAATGAATATTAATCACTGCTCTTAAAGGGATAGTCCACCCAAAAATGGAAATTCTGTCATCATTTACTTATCCTCATATTGTTCCAAACTGGTACTTTCTTCTGTAGAAGAAATTTCAAAGAACTTTTGGGATTCAAACAACACTGGAGCCTATTGACTTTCATTTTAAGGGCAGGAAAAAAACACACACAAAAAAAAATGTCATTTCATTTTTCAAAATATCTTTGCTTGGGTTCATAAGAAGGTCATATAGGTTCGAAATGACTAGAGAGTACATTATTGATGATTGAATTGTCTTTTTTGTTGTTGTTGAACAATCCCGTTAACTGTGTTCAGCGGGGTCACACTTATTTTAATTTTGACTCATTACGAGTTCAATCTAATGCCATTTTCTCCTCGCATTCAGTGACTCAAAGGCTGTCGGCTGTAATGTGGAGAGCACAGATCATGCATCCTGTGGTTTTGATGTCATCCAACAGCAGATCACCTACAACACCACATTACTTGTGACAAATAGTTTGGGGCAAGAGAGTGAGACCTACGTATTCAATATCACAGACAGAGGTGAATATGGTTCATTTTACGTGAAGACTAAATTCATAGCAGCTTTGAAGGATCATATACCTCAGTGATGTGGAATAGTTTTAAGATCTGGGATAGATCATAAACAAAAGGTTGTAAGTTGAAATCCTATATGAACTATCACCATTATACCCTAGATCAAGATTCTTTAAATCAGGGACATTGTCCTTATAAAAAGTGCAATGCAAGTTGCTTTAAATAATCGTGTTGTCCACAACATGAAAATGAATAATGACTAAATACATAAGTTAACAATCCATTTAATTTCTCATCCATTTGATCTCACCTCAGTTTTTCCAGTCCCTGAGCATCCTGAAGTGACAGCAGGCGTGTTTGATTCATTGGTGATCTTGCAGCTGAATGGGTGTTTCAAAGGACTTCTGCTGATTTGCCAGATTGAACTTGAACCAGAAGGGATAAAACAGGTAATGCATCACATTAAAGGTATAGTTCAGCCAAAAATGAAAATTTGCTGACAGTTTAACCCTCAGGCCATCCAAGATGTAGATGAGTTTGTTGTTCATCGTAACAGATTTGGAGAAATGTAGTATTTTATCACTTGCTCACCAGTGGATCCTCTGCAGTGAATGGGTGCCGTCAGCATGAGAGTCCAAACAGCTGATAAAGACATCACAATAATCCAGTCCATCAATTAGTGTCAACAGTGAAAAGCTGTGTGTTTGTAAGAAACAAATCCCTCATTAAGAAGTTTTTAACTGTGGTTTCTGGATAAAATATGAGGCCTCTATCCATAATACTGGTTTCTCCAGTGAAAATGTCATCTTCTCTGAATCAGGAGAGAAATATGCACAGATCAAGCACAGTCAAATGGTTCAAAACAGTTCAAATATGGATTATGAACTCGTATTTTGGCCAGAAGCAACAGTTTAAAGTGCCTTAACGATGGATTTGTTTCTTACAAACATGCAGTTTTTCACTTCACAAAATGTTAACTGATGGACTGGAGTGGTGTGGATTACTGGCGGCACCCATTCACTGCAGAGGATCTATTAGTGAGCAAGTAATGTAATGATAAATGTATCCAAATCTATTAAGATGAAAAAACAAATGCATTGACATCTTGGATGGCCTGACGGTGGGTAAATTTTCAGCAAAACCCTCTTTCTTTAAGGTGGTTTTCCTGTTGCATAACATGTTTTTGTATTTCCAAATAATGTGATGGCATCAGAAATATGACAAGAGGGAGTTTCATAAGCTTGATTAACAGTGTGAAATCTCTCATCAAAAGACTTGCCATATCAGATAAACAAAATGAACTTTACAGAAGTGCTGGAGCACATCCTGTGTTCAAGTGTTGTTGTTGTCTTACAGGTTTTAGATCAGAATGGATCTGACTCAATGCTGTATTACGCATTCAAACTACAGCACCTGAAGCCCAGCACGGAGTACTCCATTAGAGGGCGCTGTGCAGTACAGGGGAACGACTGGGGCCGATGGACAACACAAAGACTATTCATCACAGGTAAGCAAAGGGTCGTGGGAGAATTCACAATAAACACTCAGAAGACCACAGCAAGAAAATGCAAAAATATAGATACTATATATAAATCAGTTTTTCTTCTTTTTTTCTGCAGAGCCTCTAGTGACCATAGATCTGTGGAGACAAATCAGGGACCATCCCAATCGCACCGTCACACTGCTGTGGAAAACAGTAAGTTTAAGTTTTTGACATTCTTCAAACTTATAATTTTCGCCATACATTGTGGTACAGTTATTGTTATTGACTCTGTATGGTTTTGTTTGGCTAAGAAAAATAATCAATGTACATAATCAGTGTGTTCATGCATTACTATGGTGTTAACAAACCTCAGCACTCTAGGGGGCGATAGTCTTATTATTCAGGTAGCAACTTTTTAATTTATAATTAAGTTATGAACAGATTTCAAATTAAATGTTTTGCCTTTTTTTAAACATAAATTGATTGAAATCAGAGCAAATATTTTTGTGCTACCACTAAGGGTGTGCTATATCACAATTTTTGATTAAAATGTCTCCACAATCTGCTTTTGAA
>NW_015506356.1:49395-60433 GCF_001515645.1 Sinocyclocheilus grahami
TTGACTTTCATTTTAAGGGCAGGAAAAAAACACACACAAAAAAAAATGTCATTTCATTTTTCAAAATATCTTTGCTTGGGTTCATAAGAAGGTCATATAGGTTCGAAATGACTAGAGAGTACATTATTGATGATTGAATTGTCTTTTTTGTTGTTGTTGAACAATCCCGTTAACTGTGTTCAGCGGGGTCACACTTATTTTAATTTTGACTCATTACGAGTTCAATCTAATGCCATTTTCTCCTCGCATTCAGTGACTCAAAGGCTGTCGGCTGTAATGTGGAGAGCACAGATCATGCATCCTGTGGTTTTGATGTCATCCAACAGCAGATCACCTACAACACCACATTACTTGTGACAAATAGTTTGGGGCAAGAGAGTGAGACCTACGTATTCAATATCACAGACAGAGGTGAATATGGTTCATTTTACGTGAAGACTAAATTCATAGCAGCTTTGAAGGATCATATACCTCAGTGATGTGGAATAGTTTTAAGATCTGGGATAGATCATAAACAAAAGGTTGTAAGTTGAAATCCTATATGAACTATCACCATTATACCCTAGATCAAGATTCTTTAAATCAGGGACATTGTCCTTATAAAAAGTGCAATGCAAGTTGCTTTAAATAATCGTGTTGTCCACAACATGAAAATGAATAATGACTAAATACATAAGTTAACAATCCATTTAATTTCTCATCCATTTGATCTCACCTCAGTTTTTCCAGTCCCTGAGCATCCTGAAGTGACAGCAGGCGTGTTTGATTCATTGGTGATCTTGCAGCTGAATGGGTGTTTCAAAGGACTTTTGCTGATTTGCCAGATTGAACTTGAACCAGAAGGGATAAAACAGGTAATGCATCACATTAAAGGTTTAGTTCAGCCAAAAATGAAAATTTGCTGACAGTTTAACCCTCAGGCCATCCAAGATGTAGATGAGTTTGTTGTTCATCGTAACAGATTTGGAGAAATGTAGTATTTTATCACTTGCTCACCAGTGGATCCTCTGCAGTGAATGGGTGCCGTCAGCATGAGAGTCCAAACAGCTGATAAAGACATCACAATAATCCAGTCCATCAATTAGTGTCAACAGTGAAAAGCTGTGTGTTTGTAAGAAACAAATCCCTCATTAAGAAGTTTTTAACTGTGGTTTCTGGATAAAATATGAGGCCTCTATCCATAATACTGGTTTCTCCAGTGAAAATGTCATCTTCTCTGAATCAGGAGAGAAATATGCACAGATCAAGCACAGTCAAATGGTTCAAAACGGTTCAAATATGGATTATGAACTCGTATTTTGGCCAGAAGCAACAGTTTAAAGTGCCTTAACGATGGATTTGTTTCTTACAAACATGCAGTTTTTCACTTCACAAAATGTTAACTGATGGACTGGAGTGGTGTGGATTACTGGCGGCACCCATTCACTGCAGAGGATCTATTAGTGAGCAAGTAATGTAATGATAAATGTATCCAAATCTATTAAGATGAAAAAACAAATGCATTGACATCTTGGATGGCCTGACGGTGGGTAAATTTTCAGCAAAACCCTCTTTCTTTAAGGTGGTTTTCCTGTTGCATAACATGTTTTTGTATTTCCAAATAATGTGATGGCATCAGAAATATGACAAGAGGGAGTTTCATAAGCTTGATTAACAGTGTGAAATCTCTCATCAAAAGACTTGCCATATCAGATAAACAAAATGAACCTTACAGAAGTGCTGGAGCACATCCTGTGTTCAAGTGTTGTTGTTGTCTTACAGGTTTTAGATCAGAATGGATCTGACTCAATGCAGTATTACGCATTCAAACTACAGCACCTGAAGCCCAGCACGGAGTACTCCATTAGAGGGCGCTGTGCAGTACAGGGGAACGACTGGGGCCGATGGACAACACAAAGACTATTCATCACAGGTAAGCAAAGGGTCGTGGGAGAATTCACAATAAACACTCAGAAGACCACAGCAAGAAAATGCAAAAATATAGATACTATATATAAATCAGTTTTTCTTCTTTTTTTCTGCAGAGCCTCTAGTGACCATAGATCTGTGGAGACAAATCAGGGACCATCCCAATCGCACCGTCACACTGCTGTGGAAAACAGTAAGTTTACGTTTTTGACATTCTTCAAACTTATAATTTTCGCCATACATTGTGGTACAGTTATTGTTATTGACTCTGTATGGTTTTGTTTGGCTAAGAAAAATAATCAATGTACAAAATCAGTGTGTTCATGCATTACTATGGTGTTAGCAAACCTCAGCACTCTAGGGGGCGATAGTCTTATTATTCAGGTAGCAACTTTTTCATTTATAATTAAGTTATGAACAGATTTCAAATGAAATGTTTTGCCTTTTTTTAAACATAAATTGATTGAAATCAGAGCAAATATTTTTGTGCTACCACTAAGGGTGTGCGATATCACAATTTTTGATTAAAATGTCTCCACAATCTGCTTTTGAAGAAATATCATCGTATCGTGCTACAGCACACATTCTATCAGTTGCAGTTTTGGCGCCTCCATCTCAATATACTGTACAAAGTGATGTACATTCACATCAAATATTAAGTCATGGGACACTGCATTTATTCGCAATCACAAAAGTACATTATTTGCATGTGCTTTAAAGCCTTGTAGGTTAAACATTTCATTCGCGTGCTGTTCTGACATGCACTTTTTCTGAGCACGGCGTACACCCGAATAGTGCTAAATGTGTATATATACACACTGTGTATGTATATATATATATATATATATATATATATATATATATACAGTGGGTACGGAAAGTATTCAGACCCCCTTAAATTTTTCACTCTTTGTTATATTGCAGCCATTTGCTAAAATCATTTAAGTTATTTTTTTTTCCTCAATGTGCACACAGCACCCCATATTGACAGAAAAACACAGAATTGTTGACATTTTTGCAGATTAAAAAAGAAAAACTGAAATATCACATGGTCCTAAGTATTCAGACCCTTTGCTGTGACACTCATATATTTAACTCAGGTGCTGTCCATTTCTTCTGATCATCCTTGAGATGGTTCTACACCTTCATTTGAGTCCAGCTGTGTTTGATTATACTGATTGGACTTGATTAGGAAAGCCACACACCTGGCTATATAAGACCTTACAGCTCACAGTGCAAGTCAGAGCAAATGAGAATCATGAGGTCAAAGGAACTGCCTGAAGAGCTCAGAGACAGAATTGTGGCAAGGCACAGATCTGGCCAAGGTTACAAAAAAATTTCTGCTGCACTTAAGGTTCCCAAGAGCACAGTGGCCTCCATTCCTTAAATGGAAGACGTTTGGGATGACCAGAACCCTTCCTAGAGCTGGCCGTCTGGCCAAACTGAGCTATCGGGGGAGAAGAGCCTTGGTGAGAGAGGTAAAGAAGAACCCAAAGATCACTGTGGCTGAGCTCCAGAGATGCAGTTGGGAGATGGGAGAAAGTTGTAGAAAGTCAACCATCACTGCAGCCCTCCACCAGTCGGGGCTTTATGGCAGAGTGGCCCGACGGAAGCCTCTCCTCAGTGCAAGACACATGAAAGCCCGCATGGAGTTTGCTAAAAAACACCTGAATAAGATTCTCTGGTCTGATGAGACCAAGATGGAACTTTTTGGCCTTAATTCTAAGCGGTATGTGTGGGGAAAACCAGGCACTGCTCATCACCTGTCCAATACAGTCCCAGCAGTGAAGCATGGTGGTGGCAGCATCATGCTGTGGGGGTGTTTTTCAGCTGCAGGGACAGGACGACTGGTTGCAATTGAGGGAAAGATGAATGCGGCCAAGTACAGGGATATCCTTCTCCAGAGTGCTCAGGACCTCAGGTTGGGCCGAAGGTTTACCTTCCAACAAGACAATGACCTTAAGCACACAGCTAAAATAATGAAGGAGTGGCTTCACAACAACTCTGTGACTGTTCTTGAATGGCCCAGCCAGAGCCCTGACTTAAACCCAATTGAGCATTTCTGGAGAGACCTAAAAATGGCTGTCCACCAACGTTTACCATCCAACCTGACAGAACTGGAGAGGATCTGCAAGGAGGAATGGCAGAGGATCCCCAAATCCAGGTGTGAAAAACTTGTTGCATCTTTCCCAAAAAGACTCATGGCTGTATTACATCAAAAGGGTGCTTCTACTAAATACTGAGCAAAGGGTCTGAATACTTAGGACCATGTGATATTTCAGTTTTTCTTTTTTAATAAATCTGCAAAAATGTCAACAATTCTGTGTTTTTCTGTCAATATGGGGTGCTGTGTGTACATTAATGAGGAAAAAAAATTAACTTAAATGATTTTAGCAAATGGCTGCAATATAACAAAGAGTGAAAAATTTAAGGGGGTCTGAATACTTTCCGTACCCACTGTATATATATGAGGAATATCAGACGAGTAGACGTGTGATATTGCTTTGATTACCTACGGCTGAATCACAGCCATGCTGATATATAGCCAAAAATGAAGATAGCAACACAAACATTTGTACAAGCAATCTGTGTTAACACGGTTCACTCTTCCTCAGGTCAGCAGTGACTCCGAGTTATATATTGAAGCCTATGAGGTGTGTGTGAGCTACAGAAACACAGAGAGGAGCGTGTGCATGAACATCACACAGACGCAGGTGGAACTAACCAGAGATGTCAATATGAGTGACATCACCGTGAGGGCCGTCATTCAGTCTGGCTTGTCTGAACCAGCCCACATCACTCTTCCTTTAGCATGTAGGGTTGACAAACCTCATGCTTCCTCATACTCTATATTAAAGTGTTTTCTGTGCACTGTTTATGTGGTGCCCTGTAGAACGTCAGATAACTGACTGTTGTTACTGATGCAGACAGCATGCCGGGGGAGAAGAGGATTATGGGTAATGAAAAGGGATTCCAGCTGACCTGGACGAGGGACTCAACCACCACGTGTGATTATATTGTAGAGTGGTGCATGCTGGGTATTGCACTCCCCTGCAACTTACAGTGGAGAAAAGTCCCAGCTAATCAGAGCTCCTTAAACCTGAACGCAGGTATAAAGTCTGTTTGTACATCATGCCATATTCTTACAAAACCACCACCATCAAAATAAAATAGTAACATTAATGTTTCTGGCTATGTGACAGCGTTGCATATAAAAGCTCTGTTCTAAAACACAGTGAGCCAGGCAGCATTCATGCGTTTTCATAAATATGCTTTTGCATTTTTTTAATTTGTCTTGCATGTTATACTTTTGTATTTTCATTACATGTGTCCTTTACAGATAAGGGAATCTGATAACAAACACATTGAAACAAGATTTAAATGCAACTTTTTCATCTAAAATGTATGTATATATATATATATATATATATATATATAAAGAATTATCTATTATTTAAGAGTAAATGACTGTAAAAGTGATATGGTAAAAACCTGTTAAAGACAAGTTCCCTTATGATATACAGTGGAAAAACTGTAATCACTCTAACTGGGCATTTCACGTAATATTACAGTAAAATACTGTTAAATTCACAGTTTTAAGTGGAAAAGAACCCATCTTTTAATTTACAGTGAAAATTTTTTATAATAACTTTATATGTTACTGAATTTTTTTACTGTGACTAAGTTTAATCCATAAAACCTAAAATGTTGCTTCTTACTGTAAAGTTCTACCATCCACAACTGCATTTTTTTTACTGTAAATGTCACTTTTTAATTTTTGAGTTTTAAGTCTTTTAAAATTAGGCTACCTCATATATGCAGGTTTTTCTAGACCATGTGAATTCTGGTTCTTCTTAAATAAAAAAACGTTTTGGAATTAATTGTTCAAATTCACTATAAAACTGCATTTTTACAGGAGACTTTAAAGCAGGAGTTCTATATGAATTTGAAATCCACGGGTGTAGCGCTGAGGGACATCGACGCCATGAGAAACAGATCGGATACTTAAAAGAACAGAGTAAGAGTGCACACACACTTTACATGCGACGCATCTATAGGACCTTACAGTAGAGCACAAAACAGCTGCCAATCCACATTATTTTTGATGTAAGAGTGACACGGCCATTTGTAACCAGAATGTGCAAGACTTCCAGAGTCATTCTCTCAAATTTAATTTACCTGTACAAAAGCAGCCCGTTATGCTGCAGACTTTATCATATTATTATTTTAATATATCATCATAATCATAAATGCACTGGTTTGTGGTGCAAATAGTTTTACTGTTCACTGCACTTTCTTATTCTTCTAATAATTTAATGAATGGGAAGTCTCACACATTTACAGAAAATTGCTCATTTCCGCTTTGCAAAATAAGGTGATGTTGCAATGGAAAATGCATCTAATTGAAGTCTTCAGTTTGAGAAATTGAAATCAACAATTTTCACATCTTAATTGTGAAATAGAACACATTAATATTATGAAATAATATTACCACATATATTATTTGTGTTGTTCAGAGCCCACGCAGCGCCCTACACTGGACTCTAGCCCAAATCTAACATGGTCATCTGTAAACCTGAAATGGAGTTTCAATGAGAAGGATCCGAGTCACGCTGGATTCATCACAGGATATGTGATTATAGTACAAGACCATTCAGAGGCCGGCGCCGATCTCAGTAAGTCTAAACTTATTTTCTAACAAAGTCCCCTTCAATATAGTCCCTTTTCAAATATTCCATATTTGCATTGCCTCCGCACAGCTATTTTGGGCATCCAAGACCAAGTCTACTTGAATAGGGAAAACCAGAAATCGCAAAAACTGCTTGCCAACCTCACATTTAAATATTTGGAATCAACAAGCCCCATAAATGTGGTTTCTTATTCTAAAATGGTATTTAAAAAAGCTTATATTTAATGTTGGACCAGCCAATGCACAAAATGACTTTACCAAATGGCAATTGGCTCATAAAAAAAAAAGTTTCAATAAACTTTCATTTCAAATTCTCAATATGATTTCAAATGCAGCTATTTTTGGACCGTATACTGCAGCAGTACAGCATGACTAAATAAATCTCACATTAAATCCCCCTCCTCTCTATATCACATGCATCCTTCCTGTTTGTTCTGGCAGGTTCCTTCAGACAGTCAGTGGACGATCCTCACAGCAAGTCCTGGACAGTCAGTGGTCTTGAGGAGGACCGGCCGTACACATTTCAGCTGGCAGCATGTACATCTGCAGGCTGCGGACCGGAAACCACCGCCATCTTCAGAACCAGAAAGAACTGTGAGCTCAGATACTGATTCAAACCAGATTCACACTAACAGAAAATAGTCTGAGTGGTGTTTTACAATAGAAGACTTCTATAGTAAGTACTTCTATTTTAAATGGACAGTTCGCCCAAAAATGAAAATCCTGTCATCATTTACTCACCCTCGCGTCATTCCAAACCTATACAAGTTTCTTTCTTTCGTTTGTTGAAGATAAAAGATATTTCTGAAAATGTTGGGGTCCGAACAACATTGGACTACACTTACTTTTATTCTATGGACAAATGGTTTAGAACTACAAGAGGTTAATTTGTTGTTTTTAGAGGAAGTCTCTCCTGTTCGCCAAGGCTGCATTTATTTGATTAAAAATACAGTAATATTGTGAAATATTACAATTTCAAATAAGTGTTTTCTATTATAATTTATTTTAAAATGTAATTTATTCCTGTGATGCAAAGCTGAATTTTCAGCATCATTCCTCCAGTCTTCAGTGTCACATGATCCTTCAGAAATCATTCTAATATGCTGATTTACTGCTCAAGAAACATTTCTGATTATTATTATCATCAGTGTTAAAACAGCTTAATATTTTCATGGAAACCATGATCGATTTTATTTCAGGATGCTTTGATAAAGTTCAAAAGTACAGCATTTATTAGAAATAGAAATCTTTTGTAATATCTTTTTGAAACTAAAATCTAATAATAAAACTAAACACTCAATCTGACTCGAAATCAATTCAATATTTGACAACTTTCCCACAAATGCAAAGTAGCCGGATTATGTGTGTGAATAGCTCTAATTCTCTAATAGTAATTCACAGTGAGTGGACAGGTCATTTCATAATGTTGAATTATAATGGGGATAATAATTCTGTCCACAGTGTTGTGAATAGCTCTATAGAAACGCTTTATTTCTATACAAAATCTTGTTTGCATATTCACAGTGAGTGGACAGGTCATTTCATAATGTTGAATTATAATGGGGATAATAATTCTGTCCACAGTGTACCTGCTGACGGTCAAGGTTCTGGTTCCTCTCGTGGTTTTGCTCGGTTGTTGTGTTTGTCTGTGGTCGTACAGAAACCTGTAAGTGTGCTGATGTACAGTATGTGCTGTGAGCTGATGGACTGTTCTTCTCACCTGTGGAGCACTGAAACTGATGACGTCTTTCTCCACCGTTTCCAGGATAAGAGGATTTCCAGAAGAATCGTTCGGCTTTCTGCACGTAAAAGCACTGGACCTGGATGAAGATCTTTATGAAGTAATTCATTACATTGATGCTGTACAATAATGTAACTGCATTGCCTCGATTTCTTTTCACAGCTAAATTGGGCAGGCTGGTCTTTTGGCTGGTTTTAGAGGGTCTCTGGGCAATCTGCAACATGTGATGCTGGGACAGTGTGTTATTTTAGTATAACTGAGATACTGTTATTGCTTTTTATTAATATTCTGAATTAGTTTTTACATTTTTCTTTTAAAGTTTTAGTTTGAATAATTTAGTAAAGTTTGTTTTTGTCATCTTAATTGGTTCTTTTTAGTCCATTTTTATTTCAGTTTTTGTTATTTTTGTACATGAAGTTAAAGGTTCCCTGAAATGCTTAGAAACACGCAGCGTTACTCTGTGTAATTATACGCTTTATGGGAAACACTTTGCATTATGTATCATGAACAATAAACAATTTAGAACTTGTAATGTGAAAAATGTACATTACCGTTCAAAAGTTTGGGATTTGTATTGTTTTTTTTTCAATATTATGCTCACAATTTTTTTTTTACCATAATATGTATATTTTATTGTACAGTTTTATTACAAATTTGCTACAAAATATTTACTTCTAATATTTATTTAATATTTTTTGGACAAAAATATAGTAAAAACAATAATATTATGAAATATAATTATAATTTCATAGAGCTGTTTTCTATTTGAATGTATTTTAAAGTGTAATGTATTCCTGTGATGGCAAAGCTGAATTTTCAGCATCATTACTCCAGTCTTCAGTGTCACATAATCCTTCAGAAATCATCATAATATGCTGATTTGCTGCTTAAGGAACATTTCTTATCAATATGGAAAACTGCTGCTTCATATTTTTGTGGAAACGGTGACTTCTGAGGAATAGAAAGTTTAAAAGCGCAGCATTTTTTTGAAATAGAAATCTTTTTAACCTTATTATTTTTGAATGCTAGTGTAGTGTAACATTACCAAGATTAATAAATGCTGTTTAATGCATATAATAATGCTGTTTAAGTATTGCTCACTGTTAGTCCAGAACAAACTCTCTTGGTAAAATGTTACTACTTCACATCAAAGTGCATTTGACTATATATTGTGTCAAAAAATAGTCTTTTTATAAATGTTTCTACATAAAGTCGGCACAGTCTAGTACTAATGCCTGCACATACTCATGCACTCAAACCACACAGATGCACTCATGAGCTTTCCTCTTTAATTATTTATCCCTTTGATAAGACTAAGATTTTTCCAGGGCTGAAAGTGCCCAAACACACACTGTACACACTTTACAAGGGAAACCACAACTCAGGCAAAAACACAAAACTAAAGTCCTTTAAATAACACCATCTCTTGCAATATCATCTTTAAGGAAAAATATAAATATATATTTTTGTCATCTCTTTTCTGTCTCACGCCACTATGGTACAGATCCATAGCCCAGGCCAAAGCCGTGGCACGCTCTCTTCAGCCAATCAGATCGCAGTCAGTTGAAGGCAGTAGCAGCAGCGCCGAGACAAATATCAACAAAAGGTCTAGCAGTTAATAAATAAGCAACTGGGTTTGTGTCAATTCAGCATGCAATCTACACATGGTTTCGGGAGAATAGGAAAGATGGATTCGATCAGTGCGTTGTGTGAACATCAGGAACATGTCGAGAACATTAAAAGACAATGCAAAAACTACAAGACTACTACGATCGGCAGAAGAACCGAATACCTCTGTGCCAGTGTTTTAACATGTCAGACGGTTCAGTGCAGGTTTGGTGCACGTTTAAGGGAACACATTGGGATTAAATGCATTTCAAAGGATAGCAATATCTAGACAACACGTCTAAGATAATACTTGAACTCTTTCTAAACCAGTGTTTTGGCAGCTTAAAGAAATATTCCAGGTTCGAAATAAGTTTCACTATCAAGGGCATTGGCGAATACTGTCGATTACAAGAGAAAATCATTTTGACTAGACCATCAGCTCGAATAGCAAACAAACAAACAAAATAATATATATATATATATTTTACAGAAGAAAAAAAAGTTAAGCCTGTTTTCAGGACTATTATTGTCATGAAAATTTAAAGGGGTCATATGATGCGATTTCAATTTTTCCTTTCTCTTTGGAGTGTTACAAGCTCTTGGTGCATAAAGAAGATCTGTAAAGTTGCAACGACTAAAGTCTCAAATCCAAAGAGATATTCTTTATAAAAGTTAAGAGTCAACCACGCCTACCTAATACGGCTCGTTCTAACACGCCCCCACATATCTACCTCACTATGTGGGAAGATTTGCATAACGCCGCCCAAATGTTCACGCAAAGAAAGGCGGCGTAACTTTTATTCTCGCTGTAGTATTGTTGACGTTGCAGCCATGTCGTGAAGACGCTGTGTGCTTCGTTGTGAAAGCGAAACTACTTTGTTTGGTCTTCCAAAAGAGGACGAAGCGGAGTCCAGCCCGGGGTCGTCACATGTGCTTGCTGCAAGCCCGCCGGACACTCCTTTGTCGAATCCACCGGCCGCGCCATTCTCAAACCCGCCCGCCTCTGCTCACTCTAGCCCGCCGTGTGTTTTGTTGTGAAAGCGAAACTACTTTGTTTGGCCTTCCAAAAGAGGACACGAATAGAAATCAGT
>NW_015506356.1:61169-81449 GCF_001515645.1 Sinocyclocheilus grahami
TTCCAACTTTGCAAGGACAGTCTGGCGCTTCTGACTCACAGCCTGTAAGTACATATTTATATTTAAAGGATTTGCCACTGACGATTCAAACGTGAGTTTTGAGCAGTGTAGAGTAGCACTTGTTTGTCATTTCTCCGATCACAAATGCAAACATGGTTTTATGTTTACGCGGCGCAATGCAACGAGTAAAAAGACAGTATAATGTTGCACTGGATGCACCAAATGCCTCGTTAATAATGGGTTTTAATGTTTTTGAATCATCGCTCCGGCCGGACACGGCATCACAGTATGGTAAGGGGCGTAACATTTCCGTCACACGCTTGAGGTATTCGGCCAATCACAACGCACTGGATAGCTGGCCAATCACAGCACACCTCGCTTTTCAGACCGATGAGCTTTGTAAAAATCGACTCGTTTCAGAAAGGCGGGGCATAGAGGAGAAACAATGTACAGTATGTGGAAAATAATGTGTTTTTTGAATTTTAAACCGCATGAACACTTCATTACACCAAATAATGTTCTTTTTAGCAGCACCATATGACCCCTTTAAATCGACATGAACATTTCAGAATGCTAAAACAAAAAATATAAAAGTGTATGTATAAAAAAGTATATATTTTACATAAAGAAAATTCTGCCTGTATTTAGGACTATTACTATTTTCAGTGTAACTTTACTGTCATAATTAATTAAAAAAATCAAATCCCACTCTAATTCCCATTATTCTCAAGTGATTTTCATACGCAATACCACAAGTACATAAAAATTGTTTTTAAAAAAAAAATCAGCATCAAGACAGTACAACAAATATTACCATGGTGTGTATAAATATTTAGCAATTTTCACATTACAATCTGAATATTTAATGGAAATGTGCTTAATTGTCACATAAAAAAAAAACATTATTGGTCCTAAAATGGGCTTAATTTTTTAATTCATGCTCTGGACTGCTTACACAGCCAAAACGATTTTCTGTTGTAATCAACATCAAACCAAAGACTTGTATTATGTATTGTACTATGACTTGTATTGAACTCCTATTCCTTCAAAGGTACTTGATGATCACTTTTATTAATCATATGTCAATAAAATGATACCATGCATGATTATGTTTCACTTCTGGTTTAATTACCTATAGGTCTGAGTCCAAACTAACCACCACCGTATCACCGATCAGCATCAGATCAGTGTATGGTGAGCAGACCACAGCACCAGACGAGTCTAGTATGATATGGAGAATGAGTCTGCAAAGGTTTTATGCAGAAATTTAATAACCGCTGTTCGTCCGATCCAAATTAATGGGTGAACCTCACATGTCCGGGTCACATTTCAATCCAAAATCAGATTACAAAAGATGCAATTCATTTTTCCATGAAGATCTTTTGCATTGCGACTCAATTTTCATGATAATCAAGAACATTTCTCACAGAATTCAGCTTTACAGTAATCATAAATGAGGTGAAATACAACCTGGACTTCGTGAGACCCACCCTGGAGTTGATGAAAACATCCAGACTATTATCAGTCGAACTAGCTCTGTGATCGAGTATGTGTGCGTGTGCTTCGCCTGCGTCTTTTGGAGGAGAATTTCCTGCGAGAGTATTTGAGACGGTATGCGGATGACAGATTTCCAAAAATGTGTGATGCTAAGGGTTCAAATATCGCTGTGTTTTTTTTTTTTAACTCCAAAACACTGAATTCTGATTGTCTGGAGGTCATAAAAAATCCAAACACACACGTACAAAAGAAAAGAAACTAATAAATAGTACAAATGTAATCAATGTTTCGCCCATTCTTTCAGTTCTGGAAGTCCTAAATTCATCGTCAAATCATTTGCGCTGAATTCTTTGTAGTGTTTGTGTGATATTTTGAAATATCGGGATGGGGTGGATATGTACAAACACCAGTGCAGAGAAGCATCTCTCTCATTTGTGCATCTGGCGCTCTTAAAGTGTAAACAGCTTTTTCATTTAAATCGTTCTTTGTGAACACGTCCATCCGTATGTTCAGACCATGTGAAGCGGTTCACCTGTTTCACAGTCTGAAGACATTATTTGGTAAACTGCTCCCCTTCAGAAACACCGTCTGAAGTCCAGGGGCTTGTTTCGGTGTTCCTGTAAGCGATTCCTTCCTCGTCCTCCATGCGTGTCTGTCTGTGCCATATGAGAGGATGGGATAACAGCAGAGAGGTGTTCAGGAAGCTGACCGAGGTATCAAGACTCTTCAGTCTCCACAGGAACAGGCTGCGGTGGTTTATTCAGCACTGCTTCAGCTTCATCATACAGCTGGAGATAGAAACAGAGTCAAACACTTGTGGTCGACTGATATGGGTTTTTACAAGTCATAATATTTGATTCAAAAATTGCTGAAAAATATTTACATTTAGGCTACCAAGGCTCGCTAAGGCTCCATTTATTAATCAAAAATACAGAAAAAGTCAGTAATATTTTTACAACTTCAAATAATTGTTTTCTATTTGAATATATTTTGAAGTGTAATTTATTTTTGAGATGCAAAGCTGAATTTTCAGCATCATTACTCCAGTCTTCAGCATCACATGATCCTTCAGAAATCATTCAGATGTGCTGATTTGCTGCTCAAGAAACATTTCATCATCGATGTTGAAAACAGTTGTGATGCTTAATATTTTTGTGTAAACTGTGATACATTTTTTTCAGGATTCTTTGATGAATAGAAAGTTCAAAATTGACCTGAAAGAGAAATCGGTCTTTAAAATGTCACTTTTGACCAATTTAATGCATCCTTGTTGAATAAAAGTAATATATGTGTGTGTGTGTGTGTGTGTGTATGCTTATTCATGTTTTTAATGCAAAATTACATGGGAAAGTTGTAATTGTTCTATATTTTGTAGTGTTCAAATTTGATAGTATAATAAAAAATATTAAAATATAATTGGAGAAAAAAAAGAAAGTAAAAACCTGCGTCAGAATTTACGTCATATTTAATTTGACACTAATAAAAAAAAAAAATTATTAAAAAAAACAATACCAAATACTGTGCTGATAACTGTAATTTAAGTAATATTCTTATTTTTATTACTACTTTTATTTATTAATTATTATTTTATTTTACTCCATAAAATGTTGTCAAAATGAGCTTTTAATTCTGAAGGTCCCTAGTATACAGTCTGTAAACAGATGTAGAAGTTACAAACTACAAACTTCTCTGAGCAATCAGTCCTTTGGTCTGAAGTATTTTGGTGGAGATTTGTTATAGAGGCATTCAGGAGAGACGCCGTACCGGAATGAACTGCACATCCTGGAAGAGCTCTTGGATGAAGCGGCGTGAGGCCAGACGAAACCTGCAGTTGGCCAGCAGGAAGGACACCTCAGAGTACAGGCAGATGTCATCAAAAGTGAACGCAAACTTCTCCTTTATCCTGCAGAGGGCAGCAGCACGTCACGTGGGCATAAAGCAAACACTGAACACACACTCGCACAGTATTTCTCGGTTGTTCTTACGTGAGCAGTCCGGTTTCGTGTCCTTTGGTGCCGACTGAAGAGCTGAGGTTGATGACGAGTCGCAGAACCTCTTTCCTCAACAGAACTCTGCAGGCCGGTCCATCCTCAGATATCGCCTTTCCACCTATACAAACACATTCATGAGTGCATTTGACTTTCCATTGACCTCTATTGTTTGTATACTGTATGAAAATATTTAGATTTACGTTTTATTGTTAATCCCTCCACAATGTAGCTGGCTTTAGCTTTTACTTTACTTGCGGGGGGTTTTTTGGTCTCCTAGAAATGAACAATTTATCTGTGACCATATCAGTGTTGGCCCTCTTACATTATTTTGATATTTTGATATCAAAAAAAATTTTAACATTTAACATATTAACCCTGTCAATGTAGTAGTAAATCCAAATAAATGTAAGTTTAGACATTTTAGTTTAATACATGCTAAACAAATATCTACTAAAAAGTAGATAAACACCCCTTTTATACAATTTGTTAACACGCAGATCAGTGGAATGTCAAATAATGATGACTGTGAGGCCCCTGACATGATATTACTTATTCATTTATTTAAAATAAAAAAAACAGACACTGTTCTGATAACTGGAAGTCAGTGTCAGTGTCAATGTTTATTATTATTATTATCAATACTAATTTTATTTATTTGTTATTTTAAGTTAATTAATATACATATTAGGGTGGAAAATTTGTAAATATTCTGTATTTTGTGTTGTTCCTTTGGATAGTACAACAAAATTGAATTAAAAAAAAGAAAAAAAGAACTGAAACTAAACATTTATCAGTTATCAAGATAAAAAAAAACATCAGAATAGTAGTCAAATTTAATTTGATGCTAATAAAGATTTTTTTAGTTTTTAAATTTAGTTAAACAATATCAGATACTGTTCTGATAACTGTAATTAATTTTTTTATCTTTCTTATCATCATTAGTAATACTACTTACTTCATAACTTATGTTATTGTTACTATTATTTTAATTAAATTATTTTATATGCTGGATTTGAAAAATTCTAACCGTTCCATCTTGTGTTGTTCCTTTGGAGAGTATAACAAAATTGAATAAAAATAGAATTGGAAAAAAACGTAACACTTATCAGTTATCTAGATGAGAAACATGTCAGAATAGACGTCATATTTAATGTGATGCTAATAAAAATATTTTTATTTGTGTTTTTATTAGGGATGTAACGATTCACTCAACTCACAATTCGATTCACGATTTTGATTTGATAAATGAAAAGGTGTCGTTTTATTAGGCTATTGCTGCACGTTGATTTGTGAAATTGAAATATAACAAAAATAAATAGAAATTTTAAAACAAACAAGTTACACAAATAAAATAAATTTCTTAATATGAACAAAAGGCCTGGACACACCAAGCCGACTTCAAAGAACTAGCAGCGACAAAAGCCGACGGTGTTGTCGCCTCGCGTCGGCAGCGTCGGACCAAAAAGCGTCGCTCGAACACACCGCACAGACTACAGCCGACAAGCAAACTAACACGTGCGTTCTGCGCATGCGTGAGAGGAATTAACTGTCTATATCAGCAGCTATCAATAGTACATATTCATCATTCAAAATGAGAAACCGAAACAAAGATATGCGAGATAAACGCAGATATACGAAACGTAAACAAAGCAGCGCTTGCTTACCATTTTGCATATCAGTAACGTTGATAACTTTAATCATTTTAAGTGACTCATGTTGTTATGAAAACATTTGCGTTTTAGAATGATTGGGAAAGATCACGTAACATTTAAACAGCCTTCTGTCTGTACCGCCTTCATTTAGGTGCTTGTTTTCATCACTTTCGCTTTAATTCTCGGGCACTGACTCGTTCGCTAAACTGAACATCCAATCAGAGCTCTCACTTGCGCCGACGGCCGACCGTCTGCTTAGTGTGTCCTGGCCTTAAAGGGGTTAGTTCACCCAAAAATTTTAATTAGCTTGTGTTTTACTCGCCCTCGAAGCATCCTAGGTGTATATGACTTTCTTCTTTCAGATGAATCCAGTCGGAGTTATATTAAAAATTGTCCTGGCTATTCCAAGCTCTATCATTGCAGTCCGCGGGTATTGTAGTTGAACGGTCCTCAAGTCGTCAAATAAAGCTCACGCATTCGTAATAAAACGTGACGCAGACTGCTCCAGGGGATGAATAAAGGCCCCCTGTAGCGAATCCATGTGTTTTTTAAAAGAAAAATATCCATATTTCAAACGTAATAAACACTTTTCTCTCGCTTCCGCTGACTGTCATACACTGAAGCAGTTCTGGCGGAAGGCGTATGGCGTATGAGCAGCGCGCGCCTCTGAGATATGCTAGTCTCATGAGTTTGTTTATAGGAGCAAGGGAAGCAAAGTTTCCTTACTTTAGCAAAGGAAAACCAGTCTCCTCTTGGCTTATATCGAAATCCTCTGACATTTTTCTTTGCAAATCCTCAGTTTGTACTTCTAATTCGTGACCGGCGTTTTGTTTTGTTCTCTCTCTCCGCATTCGTCACTAATCACGCAACGCCGACGTGCTACGCCATCAGTGTTTGGGCAAGTGACTTCCAAAATGTAATACATTATATATTACTAGTTACTGTCTTTTGAAAGTAATTAGTTACATTACAATATTACTGTCTCTGAATTGTAATGCGTTACACTACTTTTGAGTTACTTTCACCAAAATATCCACAGAAGTATTATAAAATGCCAAAATGTAGTTTATTGCTGCTCATTCTACACCCAGTGGAGGGTAATGTGGTAGGTCTATATAGCATACAATTATAAAATCATATTTAAATGCCGGTATGTAGGTCTACATTAATGTTACATTGTAGTTTAGGTTAAACACAGATAAGCAGAAACCACATTATTACATTCATAAATAACACCGGTAAATAAAGCGAAATGTTATAATGTACAAACAATAAACACAACACCTAGCCTATAGGCAAATTTGAACGGTTTCAGAAGAAAACAAGAATGAAAAATATAAGTTGCTAAACAAGCCAAAACGAATTAGGCTAATCAGTGGCGGCGCTAGGGCGGGGCTTGACGGGGCCCATCAGAAACTTGCTTAGCCCGGGCACAGCCCCCCCCCCAAGGATTTCCTAATGATGTTCCCCTGTTTTTGATGTTACTTTCATTAACATTAAAAAAATAAACATTAAAAAAATGCCTAATATGTGGCCTATAAACGATTGATATTATGGGGGCGGGGTCAAGCAACAAAAGCAAGCAACACGCAAACTGTGCGCAAGAGTTATGCCGGTGAACGTTAGTTAATTCACTATAGAGAAAGTGAAAGTAAAAAATAAAAAAAAAACGTACGGAGCTTTCTAACGCTGCATTAACATCGCATATTCTCTGAGACAACAAGAGACAAAATTACTTCAATATAAAGAGCAGGGCAGAATTTTTTCTCTGGTGCTGTTTTGCGGTGTGAGTAATATGTTGTTGTAACTTGCGTTACTGAGATTGTAACGACTAATAATATTACCCAAATTTTATTAGTAATATGTTATATTACTGCGTTACAGCAAAAAGTTATATACTACTGTAATATTATTACTTTTGTAATGCATTACTCCCAACACTGTACGTCATCCTGATTCAGTGTATGACAGTCAGCGGAAGCGAGAGAAAAGTGTTTATTACGTTTGAAATATGGATATTTTTCTTTTAAAAAACACATGGATTCGCTACAGGGGGCCTTTATTCATCCCCCGGAGCCATCTGCGGCACGTTTTATTATGAATGCGTTTCTAACGCTGCATTAACATCGCATATTCTCTGAGAC
Organism: Sinocyclocheilus grahami; assembly: GCF_001515645.1. Classification (NCBI taxonomy): domain Eukaryota; kingdom Metazoa; phylum Chordata; class Actinopteri; order Cypriniformes; family Cyprinidae; genus Sinocyclocheilus; species Sinocyclocheilus grahami. The sequence goes on from NW_015506356.1 coordinate 68,454, forward strand.
AACAAGAGACAAAATTACTTCAATATAAAGAGCAGGGCAGAATTTTTTCTCTGGTGCTGTTTTGCGGTGTGAGTAATATGTTGTTGTAACTTGCGTTACTGAGATTGTAACGACTAATAATATTACCCAAATTTTATTAGTAATATGTTATATTACTGCGTTACAGCAAAAAGTTATATACTACTGTAATATTATTACTTTTGTAATGCATTACTCCCAACACTGTACGTCATCCTGATTCAGTGTATGACAGTCAGCGGAAGTGACAGAAAAGTGTTTATTATGGATATTTTTCTTACAAAAACACATGGATTCGCTACAGGGAGCCTTTATTCACCCCCCGGAGCCGTCTGCGGCACGTTTTATTATGAATGCGCGAGCTTTCTCTGCAACACCCGCTGACTGCAATCATAGAGCTTGGAATAGCCAGGACAATTTTTAATATAACTCCGACAGGATTCTTCTGAAAGAAGAAAGTCATATACACCTAGGATGCTTCAAGGGTAAGTAAAACACATTTTTGGGTGAACTAACCCTTTAAGGCTTTGTCTGTGCTCTTTCCATTAAAAATGAGAGGCAACCACTGGATTTTAATCATGATCCAAACAAAGATGCAACATGAGTAGTTTTTAATCTAAATTAGACTGTATAATTTCGAAATTTGAAGCAAAAACAGAATGGTCTGACTTTAGTTTTGTGAAACTATACTACATAAAACCTATCTGAACGAAACAGCAGACGAGCCCAAGTATTCACTCTCTGACAGCAGGTGGCGCTTATGAACAGCAATGATACAGTGCTTCCTGGATTACCGCTGTAAACAAAGCAGAGCTGCGCTTACGAACACTACTTTAATATGCATTGTTCAGGAGTAAGATGAAAAGAAAATACCACATAAACCTTTCTAAAGACAGTCAGTTCCCCTCAAAGATACATTCATATAAACTCCTACTCCAATTGTATCACAATTTGTTTGGCATCTCAACCGATTTGAATAGTCACATATTTGAATCGATTTTCAACCGGCTCGCGGTTAATCGTTACATCCCTAGTTTTTATTTATACACTGTAAAAAATGACCGTGAATTTAACGGTAAAAGACTGCTAAATGGTTAACAGTAAATTCCCCTACTATATACAGTGAAAAAACTGTATTGGACATTAATTTTACGGTAGTGTACCGTTTTTGGAAGTGAAAAAGACTGTATAATTTACAGTGAATAACCGTAAATTGACATTCCCAGAATTCCCTGCGTTACATTTCAAATTTGATGTTTTGTTGTTGAAATAACTGTTTCTTCTTAGTTTTTTCTTATCAGTTTTGTATATTAGGGTTGTGTGTTACACCTAATGTTGTTAAATGAATGTTTATTGCATTATTTCAGTTTCATGTGTGTTACCGTGATGGTGTTTAGTGTTTGTGTGAACAACACCGTGCACCTTCTATATATGTCATTATTTAAAAGCTGCCTGTGATGGGCTTTGGCTCATCATGTGACTTTCTCATCACCTCCTGCATTTGGTGGTTATCAGTGTATTACAAAGGTTCAAAACAGATTTCAGTACTTCAATAGGTTGGTATATTAACATTATATCAGTTAATAAAATTACGGTATTTAACTGTAAACTTAAGCTAAAACCGTAAAACCTAAAACGTTGCTACCGTATTTTTTACGGTAAAATCCCGGCAACCGTTTTTTTACCGTAGATTTTACAGAATTTTTTTTACAGTGTATTTTTTAAATATTTAAAAATAATAAAATATACTATTCTGATAACTGTAGTTTAAGTTATGTTCTTGTGTTTATTATTATTTATTTATTTATTATTAATGTTTTTTTTATTTGATTATTATACATGTTAGGATGGGAATGTTGTAATTGTTTTGAATTTTGTATTGTTCCAGTTTAATACAAAAAGAATCTAAAAAACTAAAAATGTTCATTCTTTATCGAGACCTCCATAAAACCTCAAGAAAAGTTCTGTCTCACTATGTGGTTTGGAATCTGAAGCAGTGCTGTGCATTGATGGAAATTGGTCTCATCCTCACCCAGTATGAGCTCTGTGCTGGGAGTGCTGCTGGCCGAACCCTGACTGACGGCTGCATCGCTGCAGCCCGAGATCCCCGAGAACTTGGACTGCACGACCACCTCCAGGTGATTATGGGAAGGCTGGCTGTGCCACTGAGAGAAACCATCAGACAGATCTGCCGGAGAGAGGATTCAAGTATGACAACATAAGACTAAACAACTAATTTTTACTTAAATCTGGGGTTTGAACCTAGAACCTTGCTTACCTGTGCGAGTGTGTGTGTTGTTCAGGTGGCTGTGTGTGTGTGAGCCGAGGACGGTGAAAGCGCTGCAGTAGAGGCAGTTCTGCTCTGTGTGCTCCTGTAGGCCTGTACTATCGTCTCCCAGCAAGTGGTGCTGTTCTGACCGGCTGCTGTTTAACAGCTCTGTTATACTCATCTGTGGCTTTAGTGCAGGACCATGACACGACTCTAAGAAACCCACAAGAACAGACACAAGAAACCCACCGATTTGTTTAATATATATATAGAATTATATACACTAAACAAAATCTTGCTAACTCCAAAATGGTAAAGAAATTTGTACTTTTATTCAGCAAGGACACCTTAAATTGATCTAAAGTGACAGTAAAGACGTTTATAATGTTACAAAAGATTTATAATTCAAAATAAACGCTATTCTTTTGAACACTGTATTCAACAAAGAATCCTGGAAAAAATGTATCACCGTTTCCACAAAAATATAAAAAATCGATGATAATAATAATAAGAAAAGTTCCTTAAGCAGCAAATCAGCATATTGGAATGATATCTGAAGGATCATGTGACACTGAAGACTGGAGTAATGGTGCTGAAAATTCAGCTTAGCATCACAGAAATACATTTTAATTTCAAAATATATTCCAATATATTTAAATAGTTCCTTAAAATGGTGATAATATTTAATAATATTACTGATGTTACTGTATTTTAGATCAAATAAATGCAGCCTTGGTGAGCATAAGAGACTTCTTCAAAAACATTAAAAAAATCTTACCAACCCCAAACTTTAGAATGGTAATTCGTATTTAATTATTAAAATTACTATTATTATTACTAGTACTACTGATAATAATAATAATAATAATAAAAATACAGAATAATAAAGGTGATGCTACAAGCAGTCATACCATCAGATTCTCCAAAAAGAAATTTGGATGATTTTTCTCCAGCAGGAGGGCTTGTTCTCTTCTGGAAATATGATGTTTCTTTAATCTAAAAATAAAGCAAAATCTTATATGTAAACAAAAATTTACACTCAACGATTAAAACAGTCATTTTCCCTACCTACAATTTTTTTTTTTTTAGCTTTCTACAAAAAAATAAGCTAAGAACAGAACAAACTGTACATGAAACATGTGGTTGATGTCCAGGGGCAGTGCCAGGCCGATGTAGTCCTCACTGCAGCCGAAGGTGGCGCTAGAGACCATGGAGCGCAGGGAAGAGCAGCGCTGCAGGGTGGAGTGATTGATCGGACTCAGCAAGTCCTCCTTATCCAGAGACGCAAAACTCAGAGCTTTCAAAAACCTGTGAGGAGAGCAAACACAAGCACACGCGCTGCAAAACATTAGCGTTAATCCTATAAACCTTTCACTTTTATTAGTACGGTCAACAAATGTTCAGAAAAACTGCTACTAATCAACACTTACGACTGAAACAACTAAAAACAACTACTCCTGGACATCCACCTTTATGCAGAAATTAATTTGAATCCTGCCACAAAGCACCCAGCTGTAATTCTGTGTGAACACAAAGGCTGTATCCCAATACACAAACTAAATAGTATGCAATAGTATGCAAACAGTATGCAATATAGTAGTGCTTACCAAATTATAGTATGAAGAAAATAGTAAGCTAGGATGATTTTGCGAATAAGCCGTTTCTGCTGGATTTTATCATTATAAACATGATAAGTCACGAACATGATGTATCCAATAAGAAGAACTAGACACTGTCCCAACTGGACTATCTAAAAGCGTGTGAATAAGGGTGCAGCCAAAGATGTTACTAAGCTGTTTTAGTTGTTTGAGTCGAGGTGGAATTGGATTCAGCACTACATCAACCAGGTTTGCGGTTTTCCTAAAGGACTGTTTCCACAAGCATCTGACCTTTTGAGTCTTTGAGGTGCATTAGTATCTTGTGACTCACCCGTCATAAAATGTGACTGAATGAGTGAAAGATGGTGAAAATATTTGGGGGAAAATAACAGTGGAACTGTAGTCACATGGGACAGGACGTTGCCTTGTACTCTACAGTAGGGCTGCACGATTCTTGCTAAAAAGTGAAGCACGGGAATTGAGATCACGATTCTTTCACACAATTCTAATTTTTTCAACCAAAACATTTATTGCACTCGAGCAAAAAAAAAAAAAAAGAGCTCTCTATACAGGACTTTCAGTTATAATAAAGTTCTAGACTTATTTTAGACCCCTTAAAGTGAATAACTTAAAAGCTGTAAGCTGTTGAACATAAATAATTAAAATGTAAACAATAATAATTAAAAAAACTAACATTATAATCGGCTGATACCGATCCCAATACAAGTGATATGTAAGCTCTCTGTTGACTTTCACTGTTAACCTTTTTTTACAGATAAAATAATATCACAGATGCTGCCTTCATTGTATTATTTACAGTAATGTTGTTTATTGTTGTATTAATTGAGAAATAAGCACAACAAATACTCATTTTACAATGAACATTCTAATAGGCCTTTAAAAACTGAGCTTTCACAAAACTATCTATATTAAGATACTTCGGCTTATTAAAAACCTGATGTTAAACTGAACAAAACTGTAACCCATTAAGTGAGGGCCATCAGTCATTGCAGTTAAGGTCTCTGCACACTGAGTCCGAATTTTTCGTCCGAAATTTTTGCACGTTGAAAAATAAATACGACCTCACGTTGTGTCAATCACGTTTACACACTGCCTCCGAAACTTTCATCCGTCATAAAAAAATTCGGACCAGGTTCGATTTTCTGCGTTTTCGCATCCGTAGCAAGCATTTTGATAGGAAAGGATGACGAATACGAAGAAAAAAACCCCGGAAAAACACAAAAATTTCGGACTCAGTGTGCAAGGACCTTTACATTGTTAGGGACTGTCTTTATTAATGCGTCATCATTAAACCATCTATTCAACGAATACACTTAAAACGCAGATTCATTCTTGTATTAAGGTGTTGAAATTAATTTAACTTTGAGCGCCACTTTCCAAGCGTAAATCGAACAGCAACACATCATGCACTGAACAGCACTGACACAGGAGATCCCCTTACTACAACAAATATATCGCTTTCATCTTCTGACAACTGATATTGTTTCACTAATATATGTGACCCTGGCCCACAAAACCAGTCTTAAGGGTCAATCTTTTTGAAAATCAATAAGCTTTCCATTGATGTATTGTTTGTTATGATTGGACAATATTTGGCCGAGATACAACTATTTGAAAATCTGGAATCTGAGGGTGCAAAAAAATCTAAATATTGAGAAAATCGCCTTTAAAGTTGTCCAAATGAAGTTCTTAGCGATGCATATTACTAATCAAAAATTAAGTTTTGATATATTTACAAAATCTCTTTATGGAACATGACCTAATGATTTTTGGCATAAAAGAAAAATCTATCATTTTGACCCATACAATGTATTTTTGGCTATTGCTACAAATATTCCCCAGCGATTTAAGACTGCTTTTGTGCTCCAGGGTCACATAAGACAGGGCAGACGCATGAAATTGCACACGCTCAGTTCCCCAACACGTGAATGCAGCGTGATCTGAATGCAGGGAAATAGGTGCAAGTGAATCACCGTCATTTAGAAATGAGATCGCATTTCTGTATGAATCGAGATCTAAGTATCAATTCCAATTGAATTATCATAAAGGGAGTAAAAACAATCATGATCTATAAATGGTAAAAAAAATAAAAAAAGTGGTACTATTCACCCATATGTATACACGCATGTAAAATACTCCAAGATAAATATGCATCATATTTAGTAGTTAAATGAAAGACGAAAAAGTATCAAATGAATGCTGTGTACCTGCGTGGGGTGAGCCGTGAGTCGAGGCTGCGTGTTTTCATGGTGATGGTGTCTGTAAACAGCACATCTTTAGCGGGAGACGCCAGCGCTTCGCTGTGTGAGAGAGACGGGTGGATCCTCTGCTGCTGCAGCCGTTTCAGCGTGGCGTATCCCAGCGCATCACGGTGGCTCGTGTAGATGTAGCTGCAGTCCACCAGGCTCTTGATCGTGGCCACCGAGGGCGACTTCAGCGAATGCGCCCTGCGCGGCAGCGTGTGTGCCGACCCCAGAGGAACCAGCGAGGTGGAATTGGACTTGGACAACAGGATGTGGTTGTGGTTGGACTGAGGACTGAGCGAGTGTTGCATTTTCACAGTTTTGGCGCTGACCACCGTGTTGAGGCTGGCGCAGTCCGTATCCATGGCGATGGAGGAGGCGGGCTCTCGGGAAGGGGATGAGCTCATGGAGCTGATGCCACTGGTGGTCGTGTCCGTGTTGAAGCTATGACTGCGGCTCTTAAACGTGCCGCCGCCTGGCATCACGGAGGCGCCGTCGCCCGGGGTCACGGCCTTATGTTGACCAGTGCCGTCCAAATAAGAGCATCCCTCAGTGCCATACGGCTCTGCTAGTGCTTTTATACCCACAAACGAAGTCTCAAGGCTGACCGTTGGGCTGCGAGGCATGCGACTGCCATTATAAAAGACCTCGCTCTGCCCCGATTGGCCTGGAGAATAGTTAGAGAGCTCTGTTATGGTCCGGTTGCGCCGCATGAGCCGGAGCTCCTCGGGAGATTTTCCCGCGTTTGTCGTGCCTTTAGTGTCACTGGGGCTCCGTCCCTTCTTACTGGGCAGAGACAGGGAGTTCAGAAAGCGGTTTCGGAGATGTGAAGGGGTCAGAATGGTGAAGGGGCTTCTGTCCTTTGAGGTTTTTGTGTGCATACTGAGAGAAGAGTCCTCGTACATGTCCAAACCCTCGCGATCGTCATCCACGAAATACAAACCTAAGAGCGAAAAGTACAGTATCACAATGGATGTAAAACACAAAACAACAGATTGCAATGGCTATTTATGCATACATTTGTTTGTGTGCATGTTTTTAACTAAACTATTAAAATAGTCTTAACTGAAATAAAGCTGAAATAAAATAAAACAAATAATAGATGAAAAACTTGAAATGAAAATGTGAAATTTTGCCTTGGCAACTAAAAAAGAAAAGAAAAACAAGTTTAAGGTGAAGTGCTAAAATTAGTAAGTATTAAATAAGTATTAAAATAAATAAACTTAATAATAAAAAAAGCATATAACAAAATTACTAAAACTAAAATTAAAATGAACACTGAAAATATTAAAAAGCTAATTCAAAATATTAATAAATAATATTAAATAATACTGATTACAATCAGCATGACATAATTCATAACCCAATTTACTTCCATAATCTGACATACTAGTGAGCGAAACAAGAGATTCAATTAAATCAAGCACAAAAACAAAATAGTAAACACTGCAAAAAAATATTTTGTCAATCAGTATTTTGTCTTGTTTTCCAAAAAAAATTTAATGAAAAAATAAAATACTTATCTAAAAAAACAGCTTTCTAGCTTGCTTTCAAATCAAGTTTATTATTAATACTGTAGTATATTACAAATAGGCATATCGTTGGCTCTAGGACTAATTGCTTTTGTTCCTCTTTTGTAAGTTGCTTTGAATAAAAGCATCTGCTAAATGTATAATGTAAATGTAAACATCCTTTAAACAAGGTCAATTTACTTTAAACAAGAAATAAAAACTAATAAATAAAAAAAAAATGAAATGTAACATGTTTTCAGAGAATTCATCTTGAAAGAGTAGTATTTTCTATCTTCCTCCATTGGCATAATTAGTGAATTTAGAGATGTGGTGCAAAATGATCAAGTATAACTGATGATAGAACCTCTCTAAACAATTATGCAACTACTAAATCTATCTCGCTTAAGGATATTTAGATATTTTACTTGCAAACAAGGGGGTTGACATGTTAAGCATGTGCATTGACTCACTGGGCTGACTTTCGCTCTCGCTGTTGTGGCGTGAGCTGGTGGACTCCGAGTTGAGGCTGAGCGTGCTGGGCACTGATGACAGTTCGCTGGGTAGCGGAGCATCCACTTCATCAGGGACGACAGGCCACTGCTGCCTGCGGCTGTGCCGAACGGAGTCCCATCCCAAAGCCTTCAGCACATCACTGCCCTGCCGTGTGCGGCTGATCACGCCCAGCACATACACACACGTACTGCACAGACAGCACTGCTTGTTATTTACTGGATATATGCTGCAGGTTTATTGCTATTTGGACTACTATTATTTAAGTTATCTGTCCACATACAGTCAAACTTGGAACACTCTGGCAAATCAAAAATATACTGAGAGTGTCAAAGCAAAAGGAAGAGGAAGGTTTAAAAGTGCTCAACTTTGTAAAGCATAAAAAATGTTGCTGTTTGACTTGACTTGACAAAGTTCAAATTATCCATTTGAAATGAGACAATGTTTCAGGAATTTCTGGTTAAACACTACAGTGCAAGAGTTTGGGGTCAGCATGATTTTTTAAATGTTCCTGAAAGGTCTCTTATGCTCACCAAGGTTGCATTTATTTGAGTGAAAATACAGTAAAAACAGTGAAATATTACTACAATTTAAAAGAAGCGTTTACGATTGTAATACATTTTAAATTGTAATTTATTCCTGTGATGCAAAGCTGAATTTTCAGCATCATTACGCCAGTCTTCAGTGTCACATGATCCTTCAGAAATCATTCTAATATGCTAAAATATTTTTGTGGAAACGGATTTATTTTTCAGGATTCTGTGCTGAACAGAACATTCAAAAGAACAGCATTTATTTGAAATAGAATTATAAATGTCTTTACGGTTACTTTTGATCAATTTAATGGATCCACACTGAACAAAAGTATCAATTTCTTAACAAAAAAAAATCTTACTGATCTCAAACTGCATGTAAACACTGTTTTTTACATCAAGCTAGTAGACACATTTTAAAGTCGTGACCTTGAAAGATCTTACAGAATGAATATATATTGGATTACACTATGTTACGTATCTGCCCCTTGCTAGCATGTGTATTATTCCCACAGATTCTGTTCATGTGCATTAAGTTGTAAATAACCAAATACATTCCTAAATTAGGCAGTCTTACCCACGTATGGACAGAACCTCACAGTGCTGAGCCAGAACAATAATATCTGGAATCACGTTCTCCTCCTGTAGGAGGTTCAGACCCCAGTTTGAGCTGCCAATGTTGCCCTGAAATATTAAAAAAAGACAAATATTAAAGCCAAAAACTTGCTTACAATGAAACCAGAGACATTCAAGGAGATCCTAGTACAAACAGTATGCAAAAACAATCACTGACCAGAGCCCATAGAGCCGCCTTCAGCTGTTTAATGCCTTCCCATTTATCCAACACTGGAGATCGGACTGTGTAGCTGAGATCCGGGATAACACCCTAACAAACACACAAAGATTAACACATAAGTGCACAAAAACAAACAATGCTACACAGCCATAGCAAGCAGCATACGTGTAATTGGGTACCTGAGCTTCCAGCAGCAGGCAGCCGGTTTTATCATGGACCAACTGCCCATATAAATGCACAGGGAGAAACACATTTGGCCTCTGTAACCTATAAGATAAATGTTTTGATTTAAAAAAAGTATACATTATGTTAATATATATTCATAACAGTGTTATTTTAGCTATTATTTATCTATAGCTTTTATTGTTTAGAGTTTTCATTTTCATTTTGAGCCAGGGAAGCTTTTATAATTTATTATATTTTTTATTTTATGTCAATTATCGAAAACGATTGTAATAGTTTTAGTTTTAGTTAACAATAACATCTTTAAAGGGGTCATATGATGCGATTTCAATTTTTCCTTTCTCTTTGGAGTGTTACAAGCTCTTGGTGCATAAAGAAGATCTGTAAAGTTGCAAAGACTAAAGTCTCAAATCCAAAGAGATATTTTTTATAAAATGTAAGAGTCAGCCACGCCTACCTAAAACGGCTCGTTCTAACACGCCCCCACATATCTACGTCACGATGTGGGAAGATTTGCATAACGCCGCCCAAATGTTCACACAAAGAAAGAAGGCGTAACTTTTATTCTCGTATTGTTGCTGCAGCCATGTCGTGAAGGCGCAGTGTTTCTCGTTGTGAAAGCGAAACTACTTTGTTTGGCCTTCCAAAAGAGGACGATATCGATAAAAGCGGAGTCAAACACATGTGGTTACCGCAAGCCCGCTGGACGCTCTTTCGTCGAATCCTCCGGCCGCAGCTTACACTCAAGGTGTGTGACGCTGTGTGTTTCATTGTGAAAGCGAAACTACTTTGTTTGGCCTTCAAAAAGAGGACACGACTAGAAATCAGTGGTTAAGTTGTATTTACAACACTGTTCCAGAACACTTCAACCCAAATATTCAGATATGTGCAGCACATTTTATGGAGGACTGTTTCCTGATCCTGGTAGAGTAGACTACAATGCCGGCTGTTCTGACTCAAAGACTGTTAGTACGTTTTTTATATATAAAGAATTTGCCACTGACGATTCAAACGCGAGTTTTGAGCAGTGTAGAGTAGCACTTGTTGTTTGTCATTTCTCTGATCACAAACGCAGACATGGTTTTATGTTTATGTTTACGCGGCGCGATGCAAAGCGTAAAAAGACAGTACAAGTCATTATAATCCGTAATTATTTCCCCACTGGATGCAACAAATGCCTCGTTTATAATGAGTTTTAATGTTTTTGTCTCGTCGCTCCGGCCGGACAGGGCATCACAGTATGGTAATGGCGTAACATTTCCGTCACACGCTTGAGGTATTCGGCCAATCACAACGTACTGGATAATAGCTGGCCAATCAGAGCACACCTCGCTTTTCAGACCGATGAGCTTTGTAAAAATGGAAGTGTTTCAGAACGGCGGGGCATAGAGGAGAAACAATGTACAGTATGTGGAAAATAATGTTTTTTGAACCTTAAACCGCATAAACACATTTCATTACACCAAATACACAAAATTATGTTTTTTTAGCAGCACCATATGACCCCCTTTAATTCATGCCTAGGGTCAAGGACTTGTTCAAATCACTAACGTTGAAGGGATAGTTCAACCAAAACTTAAAATTTTTATTTTTCTATTCCTCATTGAGTCTCTTTCTTCTGCTGGACATGAAAGAAAACATTCTGAAGAATGTTGTTAACCACACAGTTGATGGTAGCCATTGACTTCCATAGTATTTTTTTCTATACTATGCAAGTCAATGGCAACCATCAATTGTTCTTCAGAATATCTTCAGAATATCAGAAACGCATACAGATTTGGAACAACTTGAGGATGAGTAAATGATGACAATTTTCATTTCGGGTGAACTATCCCTTTAAGTATGCGCAATAGTATTAGTAATTTGCTAATATATTAATAACTGACTTCTTTAATCACAAGCCCTTTATCAAGGAGTGCTAAGACCTTTGGTTGCTGCGGCGGACGTAGTTGTCTCCATTAACAGGTTTGCGGTATGTTGTAAGAGCTTCATTCAACTGCTCCTCAATCATGTCCACATACTTCAGATTATACTCCTGCAAAAACACACACGGCTCAATACATCTACATTCAAGAGAAACAAACACAGACACAGGCGTCAAACCACAGGTTGAGAAAGAGTCACTGCTTTGATGCTTTCACCTTCTGCCATTTATCGAGCTGTTTGTTGACGTAGCCTCTTTCATTGAGGTAAGAGAAGCCCTTTGGGATGGACAGGAACCTACAGAGGAGAGCAGAGAGACATTTAGCACATTACATTTATTCTTTTAGCAGATGACTTACAAACGAGGAGTACAACAACGTATGAGCTTATTTAAATATTTAATGTTATACCTTTAACAGATTCAGATATTGTCTTTATGTATGACTGCTCAATAACTTCATAAAAAAATGTAAATACACAAAACACATTTCAGAATTGTATTATTTAAAATGTTTTTTTTTTATCATCAACAAATCCTCTGCAGTTCACTCATGAACCCCAGTTTGAGAAACTAGCTAAAATGTTTCTTTTTAAGCGATACATTCATGTAGCAAACACACTTAAACTGAAAAGCAAGACTGTTTTACCTCAACAGCAGCAGAAGGCCTTTCTCTCCCAGGTGAGACAGAGCTGGTTTCATGTGGATCAGAGCGTGCAGGCTGGCCTGGAGTGATCACAACACAGCAGAATTAAAGAGCATTAGACTTGCTGTAAGAAACACATTTAACTGAAACAAATCAATCAGTATCGTGGGCAATATTTTATAAAATTACCAAAGTATTACATTATTTAATGCTTAACATATCACCAAAATATTTAGACATTCATCATATATATTCATATCTGAAACTACATGAACTAATGATCTGCATGTCATCCTCAACTTGCTGCAGCGGTGATGCTGATTACCTTCTCTTCACAGGCTTCGTCCAGGATGTCCAGGGCCTCCATGGAAACAGTTTTGTTGTGGTCATGCAGCTGTGTGACTAACAACTCCATCCCCCAGTTACGGAAGAACTCAACGTTAGCGCGCAGCAGCACACGCAGGTGTTTGGTGGCGTACATACGGCAGTTCTGTAACAATACAAACAGGGAGAATTGCTACAAAGTTCATCTGATATCAATCGATATTCAACTATACAGTCAGAAGCACTTGAGAAGGTTTTACAAGAATCTTATAGGATGGATATCACCGTTATCTGCCATATATCGACTCTTAAATGTCAAACAAATCTAGTTTATTTTATTATGTTTTTCAAATGAAGACTCAAAACCAGTGATATTTTAGTTTCACTAAGATACTATTATAGTTTATAGCAATATTTTGAATA